>NC_042957.1:69515563-69815563 GCF_901001165.1 Salmo trutta | reverse complement strand
TTGATTTGGTAATGATCTCAACTGGGGATATTGTTGATTTGGTAATGATCTCAACTGGGGATATTGTTGATTTGGTAATAATCTGGGGATATTGTTGATTTGGTAATGATCTGGGGATATTGTTAATTTGGTAATGATCTGAACTGGGGATATTGTTCATTTGGTAATGATCTGTGGATATTGTTGATTTGGTAATGAACTCAACTGGGGATATTGTTGATTTGGTAATGATCTGAACTGGGGATATTGTTGATTTGGTAATGATCTGAACTGGGGATGTTGTTGATTTGGTAATGATCTGAACTGGGGATATTGTTGATTTGGTAATGATCTCAACTGGGGATATTGTTGATTTGGTAATGATCTGAACTGGGGATGTTGTTGATTTGGTAATGAACTCAACTGGGGATATTGTTGATTTTGTAATGAACTCAACTGGGGATATTGTTGATTTGGTAATGATCTGAACTGGGGATATTGTTGATTTGGTAATGATCTGGGGATATTGTTAATTTGGTAATGAACTCAACTGGGGATATTGTTGATTTGGTAATGATCTGGGGATATTGTTAATTTGGTAATGAACTCAACTGGGGATATTGTTGATTTGAAATTCCCCTGATATATAAGGAGAGGATGAAAGAGAGGGGGAGGAGGACAGAGGTATGGACAGGAAGAGGTGGAGAGAGATTGACCGAGAGGAGAAAGAATGATGAGGTGAAGAGAGGAAGGTGAGGTAAAGATTTTGGATGATGTCAACTGAGGATGTTATTTATTGAAAGGCCCATGACAGATGAAGGAGAGTGGGATAGAGAGATGGAATAGGACATGGGAAGAGGTGGAGAAAGATTTAGAGAGCGAGAGATTGATAGAGAGTAGAGGGAAATATATTGCAGGAAGGAGAGCGGCAGAGCTAAAGATTTTGGAATGATGTCAACTGCGGCCATTGTTTCCATAATCACTAGAGAGAGGTATATCAGAGAAGGAATCAGACAGAGGGCGAGAGATGGAGAGAGGCAGAAAGTGGGATAGGACAAAGAGAGGAGAGGGAGAGTTAAAGATTTTGGAATGATGTCAACTTGGGCCACTGTTGTTTGGATGAGCGATGATGGCTAGTGAGCGACGCCAGCAACTTGGTCAGAACAGAGATCGTAGCTGGCAGGAATGGCCTGCAACTTCAATGCACTGTCCAAATATGGCTGTTTGCTACAATTCTGACCATGGCTCGTTCTAAATCTGACTTTCCTCAGTTCCTCGCATCCTCTCTCCTCGTCAAAAACCACATTGTAGGAGGTCCAAGGTCCTTCCCTCGGGTCCTCTTCTCCAATGCATTTTGATAAGGAGACCAGAGAGAGAAAGGCAGCGAGGATCAAGGGAAGACGTATTGGGAAAGAGCCCTGTGTACTGTATGGAGAGAATGAGAGCAGGAGCGACGGTCAGGGAGAGAGAGGAGGAGAGCAGAAAGAGGATAAGTTCAGTGAAGTCCACAGCCTGTTGTTTGTCTGTGACCACAGCGTGTGTTTGTGAAGTCGTTTTTAAACAGCGCTGTCCTAGTTTACGCTAGAGAGCTCCAGCATCCCCAGTCGCTCTGTGGTGTTTATTAAACAAATACACTGACAAGACCCAGGTGGTGGTTTGGTGCTCTGTTACTTCACTGAGTGGAAACATCAGGAGGCTAGTTACATCAGGAGGCTAGTTACATCGGGAGGCTAGTTACATCGGGAGGCTAGTTACATCGGGAGGCTAGTTACATCAAGAGGCTAGTTACATCGGGAGGCTGGTTGCATCGGGAGGCTGGTTGCATCGGGAGGCTGGTTGCATCGGGAGGCTGGTTGCATCGGGAGGCTGGTTGCATCGGGAGGCTGGTTGCATCGGGAGGCTGGTTACATCGGGAGGCTGGTTACATCGGGAGGCTGGTTGCATCGGGAGGCTGGTTGCATCGGGAGGCTGGTTGCATCGGGAGGCTGGTTGCATCGGGAGGCTGGTTGCATCGGGAGGCTGGTTGCATCGGGAGCACAGCAGCCTCCTAATGTGGATGTGGTTCCAGCCACTTGGAGTCATTGAGGTTCACAAACACTGAACGATGGACTCGCTGTCAAATCTGTCATGTGTGCGCGTGCGTGTGTGGCCCCATTTTGGCAAAGAGAGAGGATGCAAGAAAGTGGGCTCCTATCTCTGTCTTCACCTCTACGTCAGCGATGACATAGAGGTGAAGACAGAGATAGGAGCCCAATTTCTTGCATCCTCTCTCTTTGCCAAAATGCATTGGTGAAAAAGGCCTGAGGTGAGGCACCATGGACCTTCTCCTCACGTAAGGTTGGAAAGGAAGTGAGGACAGAGGATGCAAGGAATCAGGAAAAATGAGTGTGTCCCTGGCTGAGATCTACCTCGTCTTCCCTGACTGAGATCTCCTGTGTTGAGTATTTCCCCTGCCACTACAGTGACATTGCTTAGACCCAGCCAAAAATCTCTGTTTAATCACATTACAGATTCTAGATCTCTCCAATCTACGTGGAGGGAGGACACACACTCGCGGATCCACGGACACGCGCACACATGCTAAAATACGTCCATACACATACTGAATACAATGCACGTATACAGTACACTTACCTACAATATGGGAACGCCCCCTCCCCCACACCTTTAACACCCTATAGGTAGAAAGAACGCCCCCCCCACACCTTTAACCCCCTATAGGTAGAAAGAACGCCCCCCCACACCTTTAACCCCCTATAGGTAGAAAGAACGCCCCCCCACACCTTTAACCCCCTATAGGTAGAAAGAACGCCCCCTCCCCCACACCTTTAACACCCTATAGGTAGAAAGAACGCCCCCCCACACCTTTAACCCCCTATAGGTAGAAAGAACGCCCCCCCACACCTTTAACCCCCTATAGGTAGAAAGAACGCCCCCCCACACCTTTAACCCCCATAGGTAGAAAGAACGCCCCCCCCACACCTTTAACCCCCTATAGGTAGAAAGAACGCCCCCCCCACACCTTTAACCCCCTATAGGTAGAAAGAACGCCCCCCCACACCTTTAACCCCCTATAGGTAGAAAGAACGCCCCCCCCCACACCTTTAACCCCCTATAGGTAGAAAGAACACCCCCCCACACCTTTAACCCCCTATAGGTAGAAAGAACGCCCCCCCACACCTTTAACCCCCTATAGGTAGAAAGAACGCCCCCCCACACCTTTAACCCCCTATAGGTAGAAAGAACGCCCCCCCCACACCTTTAACCCCCTATAGGTAGAAAGAACGCCCCCCCCCCCACACCTTTAACCCCCTATAGGTAGAAAGAACGCCCCCCCCACACCTTTAACCCCCTATAGGTAGAAAGAACGCCCCCCCACACCTTTAACCCCCTATAGGTAGAAAGAACGCCCCCCCACACCTTTAACCCCCTATAGGTAGAAAGAACGCCCCCCCCCCACACCTTTAACCCCCTATAGGTAGAAAGAACGCCCCCCCCCACACCTTTAACCCCCTATAGGTAGAAAGAACGCCCCCCCCACACCTTTAACCCCCTATAGGTAGAAAGAACGCCCCCCCACACCTTTAACCCCCTATAGGTAGAAAGAACGCCCCCCCACACCTTTAACCCCCTATAGGTAGAAAGAACGCCCCCCCCCCACACCTTTAACCCCCTGTAGGTAGAAAGAACGCCCCCCCCACACCTTTAACACCCTATAGGTAGAAAGAACGCCCCCCCCACACCTTTAACCCCCTATAGGTAGAAAGAACGCCCCCCCCACACCTTTAACCCCCTATAGGTAGAAAGAACGCCCCCCCACACCTTTAACCCCCTGTAGGTAGAAAGAACGCCGCCCCCACACCTTTAACCCCCTATAGGTAGAAAGAACGCCCCCCCCACACCTTTAACCCCCTATAGGTAGAAAGAACGCCCCCCCCTCACCCCATGGTAAGTGACCGGCTCTATTCACTAACCATAATACATTATTCAGAGAGCAGTCTGCTGTGTGTAAAAACACCTTGCAGCCCGCTGTTCTGTGTTCACTGCCTTTTAAACACTGTCTGACATTCTGACAGTGGGGTGCTTGTTCATTCTGTCGTGGTTTGAGACATTTTGGAAGAATTGTTCCTTTCAGGATTCCTCCTTTAAAAGATTTTAGAAAGGTTTTTCTGAAATGCCTGAGAAATGTCCGTGGCTCAGCGGAAATGGTTCAGCAGTGGTTGGGAAGGTCGGCGATTTTGTCCTTGGTTTATATACACACACACACACTTGACAACACCATCTGACATTTACTACCAGAAAAGGATAGTGTATAACCCTGCTGGTGCTCCCATGAATAATGTATAAACCTCTTGTAACTCCTCTTGGCCGTCAGATTATGACAAAACAAAGGAAATGAATTCATATCTAAATAATAGAGAGTCTAAAGTACAGTATATGGAGAACAGTTTATATATATATATATATATATATATATATATATATATTTACATTTACATTTACATTTAAGTCATTTAGCAGACGCTCTTATCCAGAGCGACTTACAAATTGGTGCATTCACCTTATGATATCCAGTGGAACAACCACTTTACAATAGTGCAACTAAATCTTTTAAGGGGGGGGTTAGAAGGATTACTTTATCCTATCCTAGGTATTCCTTAAAGAGGTGGGGTTTCAGGTGTCTCCGGAAGGTGGTGATTGACTCCGCTGTCCTGGCGTCGTGAGGGAGTTTGTTCCACCATTGGGGTGCCAGAGCAGCGAACAGTTTTGACTGGGCTGAGCGGGAACTGTGCTTCCTCAGAAGTAGGGAGGCAGGCAGGCCAGAGGTGGATGAACGCAGTGCCCTTGTTTGGGTGTAGGGCCTGATCAGAGCCTGAAGGTACGGAGGTGCCGTTCCCCTCACAGCTCCGTAGGCAAGCACCATGGTCTTGTAGCGGATGCGAGCTTCAACTGGAAGCCAGTGGAGAGAGCGGAGGAGCGGGGTGACGTGAGAGAACTTGGGAAGGTTGAACACCAGACGGGCTGCGGCGTTCTGGATGAGTTGTAGGGGTTTAATGGCACAGGCAGGGAGCCCAGCCAACAGCGAGTTGCAGTAATCCAGACGGGAGATGACAAGTGCCTGGATTAGGACCTGCGCCGCTTCCTGTGTGAGGCAGGGTCGTACTCTGCGAATGTTGTAGAGCATGAACCTACAGGATCGGGTAACCGCCTTGATGTTAGTGGAGAACGACAGGGTGTTGTCCAGGGTCACGCCAAGGTTCTTAGCACTCTGGGAGGAGGACACAATGGAGTTGTCAACCGTGATGGTGAGATCATGGAACGGGCAGTCCTTCCCCGGGAGGAAGAGCAGCTCCGTCTTGCCGAGGTTCAGCTTGAGGTGGTGATCCGTCATCCACACTGATATGTCTGCCAGACATGCAGAGATGCGATTCGCCACCTGGTTATCAGAAGGGGGAAAGGAGAAGATTAATTGTGTGTCGTCTGCATAGCAATGATAGGAGAGACCATGTGAGGATATGACAGAGCCAAGTGACTTGGTGTATAGCGAGAATAGGAGAGGGCCTAGAACAGAGCCCTGGGGGACACCAGTGGTGAGAGCACGTGGTGCGGAGACAGATTCTCGCCACGCCACCTGGTAGGAGCGACCTGTCAGGTAGGACGCAATCCAAGCGTGGGCCACGCCGGAGATGCCCAACTCGGAGAGGGTGGAGAGGAGGATCTGGTGGTTCACAGTAACAAAGGCAGCCGATAGGTCTAAAAGGATGAGAGCAGAGGAGAGAGAGTTAGCTTTAGCAGTGCGGAGCGCCTCCGTGACACAGAGAAATCTCAGTTGAATGACCAGTCTTGAAACCTGACTGATTTGGATCAAGAAGGTCATTCTGAGAAAGATAGCAGGAGAGCTGGCCAAGGACGGCACGTTCAAGAGTTTTGGAGAGAAAAGAAAGAAGGGATACTGGTCTGTAGTTGTTGACATCGGAGGGATCGAGTGTAGGTTTTTTCAGAAGGGGTGCAACTCTCGCTCTCTTGAAGACGGAAGGGACGTAGCCAGTGGTCAAGGATGAGTTGATGAGCGAGGTGAGGTAAGGGAGAAGGTCTCCGGAAATGGTCTGGAGAAGAGAGGAGGGGATAGGGTCAAGCGGGCAGGTTGTTGGGCGGCCGGCCGTCACAAGACGCGAGATTTCATCTGGAGAGAGAGGGGAGACAGTGTGAGCAGGACCAGCGGTGTCGTTTGACTTAGCAAACGAGGATCGGATGTCGTCATCCGCAGAGAGGGAGGAGGGGGAGGAGGATTCAGGAGGGAGGAGAAGGTGGCAAAGAGCTTCCTAGGGTTAGAGGCAGATGCTTGGAATTTAGAGTGGTAGAAAGTGGCTTTAGCAGCAGAGACAGAAGAGGAAAATGTAGAGAGGAGGGAGTGAAAGGATGCCAGGTCCGCAGGGAGGCGAGTTTTCCTCCATTTCCGCTCGGCTGCCCGGAGCCCTGTTCTGTGAGCTCGCAATGAGTCGTCGAGCCACGGAGCAGGAGGGGAGGAACGAGCCGACCTGGAGGATAGGGGACATAGAGAGTCAAAGGATGCAGAAAGGGAGGAGAGGAGGGTTGAGGAGGCAAAATCAGGAGATAGGTTGGAGAAGGTTTGAGCAGAGGGAAGAGATGATAGGATGGAAGAGGAGAGAGTAGCGGGAGAGAGAGAGCGAAGGTTGCGACGGTGCAATACCATCTGAGTAGGGGCAGAGTGAGAAGTGTTGGAGGAGAGCGAGAGGGAAAAGGATACAAGGTAGTGGTCGGAGACTTGGAGGGGAGTTGCAATGAGATTAGTGGAAGAACAGCATCTCGTAAAGATGAGGTCAAGCGTATTGCCTGCCTTGTGAGTAGGGGGGGAAGGTGAGAGGGTGATGTCAAAAGAGGAGAGGAGTGGAAAGAAGGAGGCAGAGAGGAATGAGTCAAAGGTAGACGTGGGGAGGTTAAAGTCACCCAGAACTGTGAGAGGTGAGCCATCCTCAGGAAAGGAACTTGTCAAGCTCATTGATGAACTCTCCAAGGGAACCTGGAGGGCGATAAATGATAAGGATGTTAAGCTTGAATGGGCTGGTAACTGTGACAGCATGGAATTCAAAGGAGGCGATAGACAGATGGGTCAGGGGAGAAAGAGAGAATGTCCACTTGGGAGAGATGAGGATCCCAGTGCCACCACCCCGCTGTCCAGAAGCTCTCGGGGTGTGCGAGAACACGTGGGCAGACGAGGAGAGAGCAGTAGGAGTAGCAGTGTTATCTGTGGTAATCCATGTTTCCGTCAGCGCCAAGAAGTCGAGGGACTGGAGGGTAGCATAGGCTGAGATGAACTCTGCCTTGTTGGCCGCAGACCGGCAGTTCCAGAGGCTGCCGGAGACCTGGAACTCCACGTGGGTCATGCGCGCTGGGACCACCAGGGTAGAGTGGCAGCGGCGACGCGGTGTGAAGCGTTTGTATGGCCTGTGCAGAGGGGAGAGAACAGGGATAAACAGACACATAGTTGACAGGCTACAGAAGAGGCTACGCTAATGCAAAGGAGATATGAATGACAAGTGGACACACGTCTCGAATGTTCAGAAAGTTAAGCTTATGTTGCAAAAATCTTATTGACTAAAATGATTAAAATGATACAGTACTGCTGGCTGGTGAAGTAGGCTAGCTAGCAGTGGCTGCGTTGTTGACTTTGTTTGAAAGTGTAGCTGGCTAGGTAACCTCGATAGTTTCAGTACTACACCTTATCATGATACAAAGGCAACTATGTAGCTAGCTAACATAATGAAGACGTTCCTTTGTAATGTATTTAGTTTCTACAATGCTGCTCGTCGGTAATAGTTGGCTAGGTTTGGAAATGGCGTCGCGGTGGACGAAAATAGCTGGCCAGCTAACCTCGATAATTACTCTAAACTACACAATTAACAAGCTATGACAAACTATGACAGAGACAACTTATTGACTAAAATGACTAAAATGATACAGTACTGTTGGCTGGTAAAGTAGGCTAGCTAGCAGTGGCTGCGTTGTTGATTTTGTTTGGAAGTGTTGCTGGCTAGGTAACCTCGATAGTTTCAGTACTACTCCTTATCATAATACAAAGGCAACTATGTAGCTAGCTAACACTAGCTAACCTGGCAAGCTAACCTTGATAATTACTCTAAACTACACAATTATCTTAGATACAAAGACAGCAAAGACAACTTGTAGCTAGCTAACACTACACTAATCAAATCGTTCCGTTGTAATGTATTAGTTTCTACAGTGCTGCTAGTCGGTAGAATATATATATATATATATATATATATATATATATATATATATATATATACTGCTCAAAACAATAAAGGGAACACTTAAACAACACAATGTAACTCCAAGTCAATCACACTTCTGTGAAATCAAACTGTCCACTTAGGATGCAACACTGATTGACAATAAATTTCACATGCTGTTGTGCAAATGGAATAGACAACAGGTGGAAATTATAGGCAATTAGCAAGACACCCCCAATAAAGGAGTGGTTCTGCAGGTGGGGACCACAGACCACTTCTCAGTTCCTATGCTTCCTGGCTGATGTTTTGGTCACTTTTGAATGCTGGCGGTGCTTTCACTCTAGTGGTAGCATGAGATGGAGTCTACAACCCACACAAGTGGCTCAGGTAGTGCAGCTCATCCAGGATGGCACATCACCGCGAGCTGTGGCAAGAAGGTTTGCTGTGTCTCTCAGCGTAGTGTCCAGAGCATGGAGGCACTACCAGGAGACAGGCCAGTACATCAGGAGACGTGGAGGAGGCCGTAGGAGGGCAACAACCCAGCAGCAGGACCGCTACCTCCGCCTTTGTGCAAGGAGGAGCAGGAGAAGCACTGCCAGAGCCCTGCAAAATGACCTCCAGCAGGCCACAAATGTGCATGTGTCTGCTCAAACGATCAGAAACAGACTCCATGGGGGTGGTATGAGGGCCCGACGTCCACAGGTGGGGGTTGTGCTTACAGCCCAACACCGTGCAGGACGTTTGGCATTTGCCAGAGAACAAGATTGGCAAATTCGCCACTGGCGCCCTATGCTCTTCACAGATGAAAGCAGGTTCACACTGAGCACGTGACAGACGTGACAGAGTCTGGAGACACCGTGGAGAACGTTCTGCTGCCTGCAACATCCTCCAGCATGACCGGTTTGGCGGTGGGTCAGTCATGGTGTTGGGTGGCATTTCTTTGGGGGGCCGCACAGCCCTCCATGTGCTCGCCAGAGGTAGCCTGACTGCCATTAGGTACCGAGATGAGATCCTCAGACCCCTTGTGAGACCATATGCTGGTGCGGTTGGCCCTGGGTTCCTCCTAATGCAAGACAATGCTAGACCTCATGTGGCTGGAGTGTGTCAGCAGTTCCTGCAAGAGGAAGGCATTGATGCTATGGACTGGCCCGCCCGTTCCCCAGACCTGAATCCAATTGAGCACATCTGGGACATCATGTCTCGCTCCATCCACCAACGCCACGTTACACCACAGACTGTCCAGGAGTTGGCGGATGCTTTAGTCCAGGTCTGGGAGGGGATCCCTCAGGAGACCATCCGCCACCTCATCAGGAGCATGCCCAGGCGTTGTAGGGAGGTCATATAGGCACGTGGAGGCCACACACTACTGAGCCTCATTTTGACTTGTTTTAAGGACATTACATCAAAGTTGGATCAGCCTGTAGTGTGGTTTTCCACTTTAATTTTGAGTGTGACTCCAAATCCAGACCTCCATGGGTTGATAAATTGGATTTCCATGGATTATTTTTGTGTGATTTTGTTGTCAGCACATTCAACTATGTAAAGAAAAAAGTATTTAATAAGATTATTTCTTTCATTCAGATCTAGGATGTATTGTTTAAGTGTTCCCTTTATTTTTTTGAGCAGTATATATATATTGTCATTTTAGCAGACACTCTTGTCCAGAGCGACTTACAGTAGCAATTAGGGTTAAGTGCCTTGCTCAAGGGCACATCGATTTTTCATATAGTCAGCTCGGGGATTTGAACCAGCAACGCACTTAACCACTAGGCTACCTGCCGACCCTTCATAGCCTACACCCCTTTCCCTTAGTCTTTCCCTCTCCTCTGCCTCTCCTCTCCTTCTCTCTCTCTTTCTCTTTCTCTCTCTCCCTATCCTTTCCATTCCCCCTGAATTTCCTCTCCCTTGCCCCATCCCCCCTCTCCTCCCCTCTCTCTTTCGCCTCTTTCCCCTCTACCTCTCCCCCTCTCCGCCCTCTTTCTTTCTCTCTTTCTCTCTCTCCCCATCCTCTCCTCTCCTTATGAATTTCCTCTCCTCCCTCTCACTCCCCCTCTACTTCCCATCTCTCTCTCCCTCTTTCTCTCTCCTCTCTCTCTCCTCTCTCCCTCTTTTTCTTCCCTTCTTCTTTCCCTCTGTCTCTTTCTTCCTTTCTCTACCTCTCACTCCCATCTCTCCCTCCCCTCTCTCTGTCTCTCTACCCTCTCTCTGTCTCTCTACCCTCTCTCTGTCTCTCTCTCTGTCTCTCTCTCTCCCCTTCTCTCTCTTCCGCTCTCTCTCCCTCTCTCTCTCTCTCTCTCTCTCTCTCTCTCTCTCTCTCTCTCCCTCCCTCGCCCCCTCTTTCTTTCTCTCTCTCAGTGCATGCTGGGAGTGTTTTGTAGTTGAGTCCTTACTTATTTTCTTGATTCTTTCCTTGGTCTTTTCTTTAAATTTGTATTTTCTATGGTGGAGGTTTAACACACTGTTAGTTTAGCGGTGCCCACAGTTTTTTTCCCAAAGTTAGGGAGGAAGAGGAAAGAGTTTTAGTTTCCTGGGGTTTGAACGGTGTGTTGTGCCTAGCGCGCAGGAGATGTTGTCGTTACGGCATGGATGCAGGTGTGTTCCTGAGAATGGAGTTAAGGTGCAGGAGGTTCTGCTCGCAGTCGGTGAACAGGTAGGAGCTGAATTTATACATTTCACATCCAGAATGAACAAAGCTGTTATTGTGTTCACGAAAATAGTAAATTTGATGGGTAGGCTGTATGCTAGTGGAATATTTGTAAGGGATGTGTTGGTGCCGATTTCTCCTCGTTCAACTCCTTCGACGAGGGTGGTAGTTTTGAATCTGCCTCCGTTTATTACGGATGATCAAATCCGGAAAGAGCTGAGTTGTTTTGGTAAGTTTGCTAGCGGTTTTCGTGTACTGTCGGCAGGTTTTTAGGCTGATGCCGTTAAGCATTGTTGAGGTCACCGCCTCTTTACCCATGTGGGTAAAACAAAGCGTGAATTAAAAGTGCGAATCTCGGAGCATTGTAGCACCATTAGGTGCACGAACTCTACTTACCCAGTTACGGCTCATTTTTTGGAAGCGAACCACTCGATTTCGTCCCTACGTTATATCGGCATCGAGCATGTCACCCTCCCTAGGAGAGGCGGTGACCTCAACAATTTATTGTTATAACGAGAGGCTGCCTGGATCTTTAATTTAAAGACCCTTGCTCCCTTCGGTCTCAACGTGGACTTTGATCTGAAGCCATTCTTGTGATTATTATGATTTTGCTGTTTATTGTTCATTTTTGTAGGCCTATGTATCCAAATTGTATCTATGATCGTATGCTATCATTCATGTTTTTTGTATGTTATTTTTTATATCAAAGAATTAACCAATGATATCAGGTCATAATGTCTGTGTGTGACCTTTGACACTATATGAACTAGTGACCCACAGTGTTTGTCATTATACCCTGATGAAGACAGCTTGTCTGTCGAAACGTTGGATATTAGGTTATTAGAGTGTGCGGCTCTACTTTTCTTTTTCAAATGTAGGCCTCCAAGAACAGCTCAAATAAGCAAAGAGAAATGACAGTCCATCATTACTTTAAGATATGAAGGTTAGTCAGTCTGGAAAATATCGAGAACTTTGAATGTTTCTTCAAGTGCAGTTACAAAAACCTTCAAGCGCTATGATGAAACTGGCTCTCATGAGGACCGCCACAGGAATGGAAGACCCAGAGTTACCTCTGCTGCAGAGGATAAGATCATTAGAGTTACCAGCCTCAGAAATTGCAGCCCAAATCAGTGCTTCACAGAGTTCAACGGTTGAGGGTGACGTCCTTCAGGGTCTTGGCAAAGTTGGGATTGCTGCCTTGTAGAGGTGGACCTGGTCGTAAAGGCTGTTCAAGTCCAGGGTGGAGTGGTGGGCGAGGTAGACATTAGGTTTTGAGGCACAGTCTTGTGAAATGCTTGCATTCACCTGCTGTATGGTGGCAGGGTGAAGGTTTTTTCTTGGTAGCAGGGTGGAGATAATAACCACTTGTGTGTTGGGGAAAGTGGAAGAAGCTTTTTCAATCACTCCCTTGAGTGCTGTGGCTGCCCTTTCCTGCTGGGCCCTCAGGTCATTTATGCCCGTGTGAATTATAATGTGGCTGGGGGACCCTAGTCTGTCCTCTGACAACAGCTCAAGGGCATGCCTAGTGTTTGGGCACCAGAGTTTAGCCACTTTGTGTTTGTGTCCCCCCCCCTTCTCTTGAAGTCTTGCAACACTTAATGAGCCGTTCACCCAGACAGGTTGCCTTCTGTCCCTGGCCCTCATGCTGTCTCCTGTTCTGTCACACACAGGATGTGCTTCCTGGGAACGGAGGGGGTCATTGGCAGGGGGGTAGTGAGAGTCATCGTTGGTGCTACTTGTGAAGCGTTGGCACTGCCAACTGGCATCCGAACACTTAGGGTTGAGAGCTAGTGGTACCACCTGTTCACCTGCCTGCCTGCTCTGTGCTCCTCTACCTGTCCTGTCTAAACCTGGCATGGAACCAGAGGGTCATGCCCATAGGGGGCACAATGGCACGTTTCCCCCTCAGATTTTTACAACTTTTAATTACCCACGTTTTATCAGGATTCTTTATAAAAAGATCAGTCCGGTGGCACGCTGACTGGACCAGGCAAAGAGCCCTTCTCCTTGCACGTGCAGTAGCCTATTGTCAGTGGAGTGACACATACAGCGTTTGATTTGGTTTTAGTTATGTAGCCTATTGATTCCTCCCTGATTAATACATTAAACACTAATGTTTTGTTTCTCTGTAATACTAGCCGCCTAACAATTTTATGAAGTTGGCTTAGAAAAGCAAGCAATTACAAAATGTACTGAATTTAGCACAGATGCAGAGAAGCATATTTAGTTTATTTACAAAAAGAACCACCAGTCAGGATGATACAGACAGCTCAAGAGGTATGCTTAGATATGCAGAAACATTGTTGGTTTAAATGTAATCTGGCACCTTTTGATAATATCATGATATTTGTGTATTAATTATGATGCCATGATATGTGCTTGTATTGAGGATGCCTGTTATGATCCCATGTAGGGGAGAGTGGGGTAAGTTTAGCCATTTTTTACATTCACCATCACTCTGTCAAGGGAAATATAAAGGTATACTGAACAAAAATATAAACTCACATGGAACAATTTCAAACATTTCAAAGTTACAGTCCATATAAGGAAATCAGTCAATTGAAATAAATTCCGTAGGCCCTAATCTATAGAGTTGATATGACTGGGCAGGGGCGCAGCCATGGGTGGGCCTGGGAGGGCATAGGCCTACACACTTGGGAGCCAGGCCCACCCATTGGGAAGCCAGGCCCAGCCAATCAGAATGAGTTTTTCCCCACAAAAGGGATTTATTACAGACAGAAATACTCCTCAGCAACACTTTACATGTTGCATTTATATTTTTGTTCAGTGTAGTATTCCTTTTAACAAAGATATTTACATATATTTCAGGATATTTACATTTACATTTAAGTCATTTAGCAGACGCTCTTATCCAGAGCGACTTACAAATTGGTGCATTCACCTTATGATATCCAGTGGAACAACCACTTTACAGTAGTGCATCTAAATCTTTTAGGGGGGGGGGTTAGAAGGATTACTTTATCCTTTTCCTTAAAGAGGTGGGGTTTCAGGTGTTTCCGGAAGGTGGTGATTGACTCCGCTGTCCTGGCGTCATGAGGGAGCTTGTTCCACCATAGGGGTACCAGAGCAGCGAACAGTTTTGACTGGGCTGAGCGGGAACTGTACTTCCTCAGAGGTAGGGAGGCGAGCAGGCCAGAGGTGGATGAACGCAGTGCCCTTGTTTGGGTGTAGGGACTGATCAGAGCCTGGAGGTACGGAGGTGCTGTTCCCCTCACGGCTCCGTAGCCAAGCACCATGGCCTTGTAGCGGATGCGAGCTTCAACTGGAAGCCAGTGGAGAGAGCGGAGGAGTGGGGTGATGTGAGAGAACTTGGGAAGGTTGAACACCAGACGGGCTGCGGCGTTCTAGATGAGTTGTAGGGGTTTAATGGCACAGACAGGGAGCCCAGCCAACAGCGAGTTGCAGTAATCCAGACGGGAGATGACAAGTGCCTGGATTAGGACCTGCGCCGCTTCCTGTGTGAGGCAGGGTCGTACTCTGCGAATGTTGTAGAGCATGAACCTACAGGATCGGGTAACCGCCTTGATGTTAGTGGAGAACGACAGGGTGTTGTCCAGGGTCACGCCAAGATTCTTAGCACTCTGGGAGGAGGACACAATGGAGTTGTCAACCGTGATGGCTTGATCATGGAACGGGCAGTCCTACCCCGGGAGGAAAAGCAGCTCCGTCTTGCCGAGGTTCAGCTTAAGGTGGTGATCCGTCATCCACACTGATATGTCTGCCAGACATGCAGAGATGCGATTCGCCACCTGGTTATCAGAAGGGGGAAAGGAGAAGATTAATTGTGTGTCGTCTGCATAGCAATGATAGGAGAGACCATGTGAGGATATGACAGAGCCAAGTGACTTGGTGTATAGCGAGAATAGGAGAGGGCCTAGAACAGAGCCCTGGGGGACACCAGTGGTGAGAGCACGTGGTGCGGAGACAGATTCTCGCCACGCCACCTGGTAGGAGTGACCTGTCAGGTAGGACGCAATCCAAGCGTGAGCCACGCTGGAGATACCCAACTCGGAGAGGGTGGAGAGGAGCATCTGGTGGTTCACAGTATCAAAGGCAGCAGATAGGTCTAAAAGGATGAGAGCAGAGGAGAGAGAGTTAGCTTTAGCAGTGCGGAGAGTCTCCGTGACACAGAGAAGAGCAGTCTCAGTTGAATGACCAGTCTTGAAACCTGACTGATTTAGATCAAGAAGGTAATTCTGAGAGAGATAGCAAGAGAACTGGCCAAGGACGGCACGCTCAAGAGTTTTGGAGAGAAAAGAAAGAAGGGAAACTGGTCTGTAGTTGTTGACATCGGAGGGATCGAGTGTAGGTTTTTTGAGAAGGGGTGCAACTCTCGCTCTCTTGAGGACGGAAGGGACGTATCCAGTGGTCAAGGATGAACGAGGTGAGATAAGGGAGAAGGTCTCCGGAAATGGTCTGGAGGAGAGAGGAGGGGATAGGTTCAAGCGGGCAGGTTGTTGGGCGGCCGGCCATCACAAGTCGCAAGATTTCATCAGGAGAGAGAGGGGAGAAAGAGGTCAAAGCATAGGGTAGGGCAATGTGAGCAGGACCAGTGGTAGAAAGTGGACCAGCGGTGTCGTTTGACTTAACAAACGAGGAGCGGATGTCGTCAACCTTCTTTTCAAAATTGTTGACGAAGTCATCCGCAGAGAGGGAGGAGGGGGGGAGGAGGATTCAGGAAGGAGGAGAAGGTGGCAAAGAGCTTCCTAGGGTTAGAGGCAGATGCTTGGAATTTAGAGTGGTAGAAAGTGGCTTTAGCAGCAGAGACAGAAGAGGAAAATATAGAGAGGAGGGAGTGAAAGGATGCCAGGTCTGCAGGGAGGCGAGTTTTCCTTCATTTCCGCTCGGCTGCCCGGAGCCCTGTTCTGTGAGCTCGCAATGAGTCGTCGAGCCACGGAGCAGGAGGGGAGGAACGAGCCGACCTGGAGGATAGGGGACATAGAGAGTCAAAGGATGCAGAAAGGGAGGAGAGGAGGGTTGAGGAGGCAAAATCAGGAGATAGGTTGGAGAAGGTTTGAGCAGAGGGAAGAGATGATAGGATGGAAGAGGAGAGAGTAGCGGGAGAGAGAGAGCGAAGGTTGCGACGGTGCAATACCATCCGAGTAGGGGCAGAGTGAGAAGTGTTGGAGGAGAGCGAGAGGGAAAAGGATACAAGGTAGTGGTCGGAGACTTGGAGGGGAGTTGCAATGAGATTAGTGGAAGAACAGCATCTAGTAAAGATGAGGTCAAGCGTATTGCCTGCCTTGTGAGTAGGGGGGGAAGGTGAGAGGGTGAGGTCAAAAGAGAAGAGGAGTGGAAAGAAGGAGGCAGAGAAGAATGAGTCAAAGGTAGACGTGGGGAGGTTAAAGTCACCCAGAACTGTGAGAGGTGAGCCATCCTCAGGAAAGGAACTTGTCAAGCTCATTGATGAACTCTCCAAGGGAACCTGGAGGGCGATAAATGATAAGGATGTTAAGCTTGAATGGGCTGGTAACTGTGACAGCATGGAATTCAAAGGAGAAGATAGACAGATGGGTCAGGGGAGAAAGAGAGAATGTCCACTTGGGAGAGATGAGGATTCCAGTGCCACCACCCCGCTGGCCAGATGCTCTCGGGGTATACGAGAACACGTGGTCAGACGAGGAGGATATTGTGTATCCCTGGAAATAATCAGAATTCATGTAAACATTAGTTTTGAAAACATAACTTGTCCAAAAAAAAGTGGTCTCTTGGCACAAAACTTACCCCAGGTATGAGGTAAGTTGAGCCGCGGGACAGGGTAAGTTAAGCTGCCTACAAATTTCTGTACTGAATTAAATGTTACCTCTACCTTTTTAGAACCATGTCCATCTTTATTTCCCAAACACAATTCAGTACAATCACAATTGTTTTTTAGTTTTTTAATAACTTTAAGCTTCTTTTAACACAGGTTTAACACCTAACAAACACTTTAAAAAATGTTTTTTTAAATATGCCCTGTTACCTCGTATCCCAGCGATTATGCCTTGTATTTGCTCAACTTGCCTTTGGCTCACCTTAACCCATGGCCATTGGCTCAACTTACCCCAAGGCAAACATTTTGACTATATTATCCCACACAGCTACAAGGGTGCACTTTAATGCTAGTTTTAGGACGTCATATTGAAGCTCATAGAGACTCCAACTGATGTATAGAACAATCTTCAAAGTATATACTTTGGTTTAGATACAAGCATCATGAAACCTCTAAAACGATACATTCATTTTACTTGGTGAAAATTCTAACTTGTTTACCATTTTTCCATGTGGTTTCTTCCTTCACAGACTCAATGAAATGATGACCTCTTCCTAAATATTTGGTCAAATTATTAATTGTGTGTATGGTTTCCTAGAAATAAAGGTGGCTCAATTTACCCCTTTGGCTCAACTTACCCCACTCTCCCCTACTGTGTTGTAATTTGAATGTAATATCCTAGGCATGTTAGTGCAGTAAATTGAGATGTGAGATTTACAACAGTCAGAATGACGACCTCTTGAATGTTTACAATATAATTAGGCATAATGATAGATTGTTTTTGAAAAAAATCTAAATGATTATTCCTACTTTTCTTTCTCTTTGTTTAGAATAGTGATCTATCTAAGCGTAGAGTTTTCCAGTGATAGTGTCCAGTCTTTGTTACGGGAGAGGTTTGTGTTCCAGCTTGTTCTCGATTCCTCTGGAGTGTGGTAGTGTGAGAGGTCTTGTGTCCTAGTCACGACCAGACCTGTGTGTGTGTCACTGTCCAGAGGGGTGTATGTGTATCCCTTTGTGTTGGTGTATCCAGAGGGCTGTGGTGGATACAGAATTCAATTGAACACAGTACATTGTATCTGTATGGTGGTGGATAGCTGCTGGGTGGACATGGAGAAACTCTCCACTCTGATCTCTCTCCATCGCCTGGACCCATCGCCAGGGTCAGGGACCACCATTGACCCTTAAGCATCAGAGATGGGATAAGAGGAGATGAGATGATAGGGGAGGGAGGGAAAAAGGACGGATGAGGGTGTTGTTTGTGTAAAGTGCTGCTCTCATGGCTGCTCTCAGCTCAGTTCAGGACAAAAGGGTTGGAGGGTTGGAGAGGGAGTTGATGTGTCACTGAGCTGAGCTCTCAGAGGGAAAGGTTATCTAGTAGTGGATCTAGCTATCAGATATTGCCATGCAGGAAACAGGCGATTCCTGGGCCCGTATTCCCAAAGCCTCTCCGAGTAGGGCTGATCTAGGATCAGGTTCCCTCTGTACATGCAATCTCATTCATTTGTGATCTAAAATGCCAAACGGATTCTATATAAGCACTTCTGAGACTTTGTGAAAACAGATGGATGGACGAAATGGATAGCTGGACGGACACTGATAGACAAGGAGAGTGCTATTGATTTGGATTGATTTTTGATTAGACATCTCACAATATTATGGGTCACTTAAAGACAGCGACGGACAGAGAGAGACACACACACAACCAGTATGGATTGTGACACCTAGCCATAGGTCTCATAATATTGTCCCCAGTGGTGTAGTATAGTAGACAGCATGGATTAACTGTACAGCTGCTTCCTCTCCAAATTGCCCTGTTGAACTGGCCAATGTATCCCCAGCAGTCAGAACAGTTGAACTGGCCAATGTATCCCCAGCAGTCAGAACAGTTGAACTGGCCAATGTATCCCCAGCAGTCAGAACAGTTGAACTGGCCAATGTATCCCCAGCAGTCAGAACAGTTGAACTGGCCAATGTATCTCTACCAGTCAGAACAGTTGAACTGGCCAATGTATCCCCAGCTAGCAGCCAGAACAGTTGAACTGGCCAATGTATCTCTACCAGTCAGAACAGTTGAACTGGCCAATGTATCCCCAGCTAGCAGCCAGAACAGTTGAACTGGCAAATGTATCCCCAGCTAGTAGTCAGAACAGTTGAACTGGCCAATGTATCCCCAGCTAGTAGTCAGAACAGTTGAACTGGCCAATGTATCTCTAGTAGTCAGAACAGTTGAACTGGCCAATATATCTCTAGTAGTCAGAACAGTTGAACTGGCAAATGTAACCCCAGCTAGTAGTCAGAACAGTTGAACTGGCCAATGTATCCCCAGCTAGCAGTCAGAACAGTTGAACTGGCCAATGTATCCCCAGCTAGCAGTCAGAACAGTTGAACTGGCCAATGTATCCCCAGCTAGTAGTCAGAACAGTTGAACTGGCCAATGTATCCCCAGCTAGCAGTCAGAACAGTTGAACTGGCCAATGTATCTCTAGTAGTCAGAACAGTTGAACTGGCCAATGTATCCCCAGCTAGCAGTCAGAACAGTTGAACTGGCCAATGTATCTCTAGTAGTCAGAACAGTTGAACTGGCCAATGTATCCCCAGCAGTCAGAACAGTTGAACTGGCCAATGTATCTCTAGCAGTCAGAACAGTTGAACTGGCCAATGTATCTCTAGCAGTCAGAACAGTTGAACTGGCCAATGTATCCCCAGCTAGTAGTCAGAACAGTTGAACTGGCCGATGTATCCCCAGATAGTAGTCAGAACAGTTGAACTGGCCAATGTATCCCCAGCTAGTAGTCAGAACAGTTGAACTGGCCAATGTATCTCTAGTAGTCAGAACAGTTGAACTGGCCAATATATCTCTAGCAGTCAGAACAGTTGAACAGGCCAATGTATCTCCAGTAGTCAGAACAGTTGAACTGGCCAATGTATCTCTAGCAGTCAGAACAGTTGAACTGGCCAATGTATCCCCAGCTAGTAGTCAGAACAGTTGAACTGGCCAATGTATCCCCAGATAGTAGTCAGAACAGTTGAACTGGCCAATGTATCCCCAGCTAGTAGTCAGAACAGTTGAACTGGCCAATGTATCCCCAGCTAGTAGTCAGAACAGTTGAACTGGCCAATGTATCCCCAGATAGTAGTCAGAACAGTTGAACTGGCCAATGTATCTCTAGCAGTCAGAACAGTTGAACTGGCCAATGTATCCCCAGCTAGCAGTCAGAACAGTTGAACTGGCCAATGTATCCCCAGCTAGCAGTCAGAACAGTTGAACTGGCCAATGTATCCCCAGCTAGTAGTCAGAACAGTTGAACTGGCCAATGTATCCCCAGCTAGCAGTCAGAACAGTTGAACTGGCCAATGTATCTCTAGTAGTCAGAACAGTTGAACTGGCCAATGTATCCCCAGCTAGCAGTCAGAACAGTTGAACTGGCCAATGTATCTCTAGTAGTCAGAACAGTTGAACTGGCCAATGTATCCCCAGCAGTCAGAACAGTTGAACTGGCCAATGTATCTCTAGCAGTCAGAACAGTTGAACTGGCCAATGTATCTCTAGCAGTCAGAACAGTTGAACTGGCCAATGTATCCCCAGCTAGTAGTCAGAACAGTTGAACTGGCCGATGTATCCCCAGATAGTAGTCAGAACAGTTGAACTGGCCAATGTATCCCCAGCTAGTAGTCAGAACAGTTGAACTGGCCAATGTATCTCTAGTAGTCAGAACAGTTGAACTGGCCAATATATCTCTAGCAGTCAGAACAGTTGAACAGGCCAATGTATCTCCAGTAGTCAGAACAGTTGAACTGGCCAATGTATCTCTAGCAGTCAGAACAGTTGAACTGGCCAATGTATCCCCAGCTAGTAGTCAGAACAGTTGAACTGGCCAATGTATCCCCAGATAGTAGTCAGAACAGTTGAACTGGCCAATGTATCCCCAGCTAGTAGTCAGAACAGTTGAACTGGCCAATGTATCCCCAGCTAGTAGTCAGAACAGTTGAACTGGCCAATGTATCCCCAGATAGTAGTCAGAACAGTTGAACTGGCCAATGTATCTCTAGCAGTCAGAACAGTTGAACTGCCAATGTATCCCCAGCTAGCAGTCAGAACAGTTGAACTGGCCAATGTATCCCCAGCTAGCAGTCAGAACAGTTGAACTGGCCAATGTATCCCCAGCTAGCAGTCAGAACAGTTGAACTGGCCAATGTATCTCTAGCAGTCAGAACAGTTGAACTGGCCAATGAATCCCCAGCTAGCAGTCAGAACAGTTGAACTGACCAATTTATCTGTCAGACCACTAGAGGGGTTTTCCTATAGGACCCTGTCAGACCACTAGAGGGGTTTTCCTATAGGACCCTGTCAGACCACTAGAGGGGTTTTCCTATAGGACCCTGTCAGACCACTTGAGGGGTTTTCCTATAGGACCCTGTCAGACCACTAGAGGGGTTTTCCTATAGGACCCTGTCAGACCACTAGAGGGGTTTTCCTATAGGACCCTGTCAGACCACTAGAGGGGATCAATGGTGAATTAGGTGACATAAACCAGTGACTGGAATGCTATTGATTCGTTAAATCACTTTGTGTATTGTATAGTAAACCACTAAGTTACTCTACAGATGAATTGAAAATTAAACATTGTTCAAAGTATTGCCCTCTCTTAAACAAGCTGGTAACAATTTCAATTTTATCCTCCAGAAAAAGCAGAACAAATATGGTTAAACTCAAATATACTGATTGATAAAAAAATGTAAAAAATCTTTATGGATTAAAAAAAGGTATTATATTTATTAATTATCATAGGAATGGTTATGTTATGTAATGTTATGTCACACATGCATGGGAATGTTTGCTCAATCCAAAATTACAACCAACTGATTGCAGCTAGTGGAAGAGGGGAAAGGCTAGTGGAAGAGGGGAAAGGCTAGTGGAAGAGGGGAAAGGCTAGTGGAAGAGGGAAAAGGCTAGTGGAAGAGGGAAAAGGCTAGTGGAAGAGGGAAAAGGCTAGTGGAAGAGGGAAAAGGCTAGTGGAAGAGGGAAAAGGCTAGTGGAAGAGGGAAAAGGCTAGTGGAAGAGGGAAAATGCTAGTGGAAGAGGGAAGAGGGGAAAGGCTAGTGGAAGAGGGAAAAGGCTAGTGGAAGAGGGAAAAGGCTAGTGGAAGAGGGAAGTGGCAAGTGGAAGAGGGAAGTGGCTAGTGGAAGAGGCTAGTGGAGGCGGGAAGAGGCTAGTAGTAGAGGGAAGAGGCTAGTGGTAGAGGGAAAAGGTAGGAAACTTGTTTGTCTGATATATATTAAATACAAAAATTGTCTGAAAAAGAATGAACTGCTTCAATAAACAACACTTGATTCAACACTTGGGGTTTTTCAATTTAAATTATTATATACAATTCTTGCCACCCATAGAATGTTATATACACTGAACACAAATATAAATGCAACAATTTCAAAGATTTTACTGAGAATCAGTCAAATCAGTCAATTGAAATAAATAAATTAGGCCATAATCTATGGGTTTCACATGACTGGGAATACAGATATGCTTCTGTTGGTCACAGACACCTTCCAAAAAAAGTTGTGGATCAGAAAACCAGTCAGTATCTGGTGTGACCACCATTTGCCTCATGCAGCGCGACACATCTCCTTCGCATAGAGTTGATCAGGCTGTTGATTGTGTCATGTAGAATGTTGTCCCACTCCTCATCAAATCAAATCACATTTTATTTGTCACTTACACATTGTTAGTAGATGTTAATGCGAGTGTAGCGAAATGCTTGTGGTTCTAGTTCCGACAGTGCAGTAATATCTAACAATTCCCCAACAACAACCTAATACACACAAATCTAAAGGGGTGAATGAGAATATGTACATCTAAGTATATGGATGGCCGAGCGGCAAAGGCAAGGTGCAATAGATGGTATAAAATACATTATATACATGTGATATGAGTAATGTAACATATGTAAACATTATTAAAGTGGCATTATTTAGAGTGCATTGTATAAAGTGACTAGTGATCCATTTATTAAAGTAGCCAGTGATTTGGTCTCAATGTAGGCAGCAGCCTCTCTGAGTTAGTGATTGCTGTTTAGCAGTCTGATGGCCTTGAGATAGAAGCTGTTTTTCAGTCTCTCAGTCCCAGCTTTGATGCACCTGTACTGACCTCGCCTTCTGGATGGTAGCGGTGTGAACAAGCAGTGGCTCGGGTGGTTGATGTCCTTGATTATCTTTTTGGCCTTCCTGTGACATCGGGTGCTGTCAGCGTTGAGGGTCAGCGAAGTGGAGATGTTGTTACCTACCTTCACCACCTGGGAGCGGCCCGTCAGAAAGTCCAGCACCCAATTGCACAGGGTGGGGTTGAGACCCAGAACCTCCAGCTTGATGATGAGCTTGGAGGGCACTATGGTGTTGAATGCTGAGCTGTAGTCAATGAACAGCATTCTTACATGGATATTCCTTTTGTCCAGATGGGATAGAGCAGTGTGCAGTGGGATGGCGATTGCGTCGTCTGTGGACCTGTTGGGGCGGTATGCAAACTGAAGTGGGTCTAGGGTGGCCGATAAGGTGGAGGTGATATGATCCTTGACTTGTCTCAAAGCATTTCATGATGACAGAAGTGAGTGCTACGGGCGGTAGTCATTTAGTTCAGTTATATTTGCCTTCTTGGGTACAGGAACAATGGTAGCCATCTTGAAGCATGTGGGGACAACAGACTGGGATAGGGAGCGATTGAATATGTCCGTAAACATTCAATGTCATTCTCTGAGGCTGACCGGAACATATTCCAGTCCGCATGATCAAAACAATCTTGAGGTGTGGCTTCCGATTGGTCGGACCAGCGTTGAATGGTTGTCGCCACTGGTACATCCTGTTTGAGTTTCTGCCTGTAAGACGGAAGGAGCAACATGGCGTCGTGGTCGGATTTGCCGAAGGGAGGGCAGGGGAGGGCTTTGTATGCATCGCGGAAGTTAGAGTAGCAGTTGTCGAGGGTATTGCGCATGTGTGTAGCGCAATCAATATGCTGGAAGAATTTAGGTAGACTTGTTCTCAAATTTGCTTTGTTAAAATCCCCAGCTACAATAAATGCAGCCTCAGGATGTATGGTTTCCAGTTTTCATATGGTCCAGTGAAGTTCCTTGATGGTCATCTTTGTGTCTGCTTGAGGGGGAATGTACACAGCTGTAACTATAACTGACGAGAATTCTCTTGGTAGGTAAATTGGCCAGCACTTGATTGTAAGGAATTCTAGGTCGGATGAGCAGAAGGACTTGAGTTACTGTATGTTGTTATGATTACACCATGAGTCGTTAATCATAAAGCATACACCCCCGACCTCCCTTTTTCCAGAGAGGTGTTTATCTCTGTCGGCGCATTGCATGGAGAAGCCCGGTGGCTGAACCGATTCCGACAACATATCCCGAAAGAGCCATGTTTCCATGTAACATTCTCTGTTTCAATCTCTGATGTCTCTCTGGAAGGCAACCCTTGCTCAAATTTTGTCTACCTTGTTGTCAAGAGACTGGACATTGGCTAGTAGTATACTCAGGAGCAGTGTGCGACGTGCACGTCTATGGAGCCTGGCCAGGTGTCGTTGTTTTGGATCGCCTACTGGAATTAGCTCCATTCTCCTGGGTGGTGGTCCGATCAGAGGATCCGCTCCGGGAAAGTCGTATTCCTGGTCGTAATGTTGGTAAGTTGACGTTGCTCTTATATCCAATAGTTCTTCCCGGCTGTATGTAATAAGACTTAAGATTTCCTGGGATAACAATGTAAGAAATAATACATAAACAAACAAAATACTGCATAGTTTCCTAAGAACTCGAAGCGAGGCGACCATCTCTGTCGGCGCCATACTCACTTCAATGGCTGTGCGAAGTTGCTGGATATTGGTGTCGATCCAGAGCATCCCAAACATGCACAATGGGTGACATGTCTGGTGAGTATGCAGGCCATGGAAAAACTGGGACATTTTCAGCTTCCAGGAATTGTGTACAGATCCTTGCGACATGGGACGGGGCATTATCATGCTGAAACGTGAGGTGATGGCGGCGGATGCTTAGCTGCGGGAAGATGTTTGGGGGTGGGGGTGCTGCAAATCTTTTGCTGACGGGGGCGGGATTACATTTTTTGACGGGGGGCCGCCTATGGCGGCAGATTAAAGCTAAACTGAACAAGATGCACCTCCAACAATACATAAAACCTCATATAATTCTGCCCAAAAACAATGACAGTTTGTCTCAACCAGTGGCATATGGGCTTTTTAGGTGAGCGCTGATGCCGCCCTGTGATAAGTAGTACCCACTTAGTCAAAATATTTTGCTTGTCCATTCTCCAAGGTGCTGTTGGAGAGATGCGTCGCTGCCAAGTTCCACCAGTTTTCCATCACAAAAATCATCTAACAAATCATGTAGCAGATATTGTATATGATAGAAAGAGTATGTGGCTTTTTGTGTAGCCTGCAGGCTGGATATAAAATGTATGACAATGTAATGAGAAGGACACTTTTCACATCATGCTGGTCAAATAGCCTAACCTAAATGGTGCCCAATCAAATAAAGTAAAATGGACAATATGGATAATCAGGATACTCACAACTGCTTTCCAGGAGTTTCACCCCGTGGGCTAAATTGCATTGATCAGTGATTTCAAGTTTGTATCAGTCCATTTTTGATGAGCTGATCATAGCAAAAACTAAAGTACTGAATTTCCCGCTGTGTAAACACATTGCAAATAGGCTCAGGAATACTCCTGATAAAGTTAGGTAGCTGATAGCCTAATTGATTAGTCATAGAAATCAAGACTAATAAAGCAAATGCAACAGCCTGTTTTACAAATGGTGGGCCTAACACATGGATGGGCTTCCATAAAATTCCATTGCAGTTGGACAGGGTAGGTTACACCTCGGTAAGCACAAACTGACGTGGACGTCTTTTGGCCGTGTTTTTTTGGTCCTGTCTGGACCAGTACTCTTTTTGGTGCCATCCAGAACGGCCTCGATTTCCACGTTGACAGACGTTGGTTTTTGGTCCGGTCTGGACTAGTCTTGATTTGGCCCAAACATAGACGTTTATGTTTGGTTCAGATTCGGTGTGGTCCGGACCGGCCTTGATTTCGTGCAGACATAGACGTCTATAAATGACATCTTTTGAACTTTAATTCAGAAATGAAAATTAACCTGATTGCAACGTCCAGAAAATACATATTTTCAACATTCGGGAAAATTCATATTTTCAACACCCTGAAAATACATATTTTCAACGTCCAGAAAATACATATTTTGTCTATTCCGGACATTGAAATCAGGTTAATATTCGGTTCTGGATGAAAGTTGAAAATACCTATTTTCAACGTTCAGAACCGAACATTTTATCAACTAGTCTTTGAGATATTAGGCTACTAGGGTTCTTACTATGTGTTTTGGTGTATTGAAAAATACTCTGATGTCCGTCTTTTATTTTTCTGCCATTTTTCTACCTGGCTGGCTACACACACAGTGTGTAGGTTATTTACAGTAGGAGATGGGCTTCTATCATCTTCAATCATTCTATTTGGGCTTCGATCTAAAAGGTAGCTAGCAAATGTGAAACGGATTAAAATGACGAGTTAACAGCTGTATGAGTTCACCATTTACACAACATATGCTGCAACCTTTTGTAATTTTAATAGTTTGTTTCATATTGGCTGGCTTCCAACAATAGCTGAATTTGCAAAGCTAGCGAGCACCAATTCAGTGGTGTTTGCTATAATCTTTGCTACCCGGGTTAAATAAAGGGGAAATAAAATAAATAAATAAAAGTTCACTTGCGACAATTTAGCTTTTGCAACGAGACCATTAAATATATTTAAGACAATGGTAGAAGAGAGTGTAGTTCTGTTCAGTTTGTATTTCAGTTTATCGCTAACCTTATCACAGGGACTTTGAAGCACTAACTTACATCATCTGCATGCTGATTCCATCTTTGACGACGCCACATAAATGGAATAGGTACTAGCTAGCTTAATAGTTAATATTTGCGCGCTAGCTCTGCATATTCAGCTAGTGTGTGTGCGCGATTGACTGGATTAACCTCACGTCAGTTACGTAGCAAGCTAAGGAACTGGCAGTGGATCAAACCATTGTGAGGCAAAGGGTGGGGGGGTTGCAATCTTTTGAAACTTAAAAACGCGCTATTAAGTGTCTATAATCAGCACAATTGCTTTCATTGCGTATTATTAATATTATTTAAATTACATAGTTATGTTTCAGTGATATATTGGGGGGGACAAATCATATTTTTCCCAGGATGGGGGGGTCGTGTCCCCCCCGTCCCCCCGGGATTTCCGCCCCTGTTTGAATGTCCTCTTACTTATAATTTTCCTGCCTGGCATTTCTCTCTGTCTCTCTCTCTGTCTCTCCATTGCTCTCTCTGTGTCTCTCTCTCTCTGTCTCTCTCTCTCTCTCTGTGTCTCTCTCTCTCTCTGTGTCTCTCTCTCTGTGTCTCTCTCTCTGTGTCCCCAGCGTTGGTCGTTTTTCCTTTGAAAAGAGGATGTAAAGAGGGATAGAAGGACAGTGTGAAAAGGAAATGAAGATGAATAAAAATCTACCTTGGCTGATGACTCATAGAAATAGAATAGAACTCTATTTACATACTCTGAGTGAACAAAACTTTAGGAACACCTTCCTAATATTGTGTTGTACCCCCTTTTCCCCTCAGAACAGTCTCAATTCGTCGGGGCATAGACTCTACAAGGGTGTCAAGCGTTCCACAGGGATGCTGGCCACAGGTGGCACTTTAATTGGGGAGGACGGGCTCATAATAATGGCTGGAGGGAATACGTGGAATGGTATCAAACACATGACGCCATTCCATTCGCTCCGTTCCAGCCATTATTATGAGCCAGCCTCCACTGATGCGGCCCCATGTTGACTCCAATGTTGGCTGGAAGTCCTTTGGGTGGTGGACCATTCTTGATTCACACAGGAAACTGTTGAGCGTGAAAAACCCAGCAACGTTGCAGTTCTTGACATTCAAACCGGTATGCCTGGCACTTACTACCATACCTAATTTAAAGGCACTTAAATCTTTTGTCTTGCCCATTCACCCTCAATGGCACACACACTCAATCCATGTCTCAATTGCCTCAAGGATTAAAAATAAATGCTTAACCTGTCTCTTCCCCTTCATCTACATTGATTTGAAGTAGATTTAACAGGTGACATCAATAAGAAGTAATATGTCATTGAAAGAGCAGGTGTTCCTAATGTTTTATACACTGTGTATGTCTCTATGGTGTCACTTCTGATATCTGGCACACTTTCATGCAAATGTAGCTCACAGTCCCATCATACACCTTTAGTTGTAATGCTCCCTCTGGATCTGTGTGGGATGGTACACACCTGCAGCTGCTCTGTAGTCTGGCCTTGTACTATTGTATAAAGGGACAGCCAGACCTCTCTCCCTCTACCTTTCTCTCTCTCTACCCACCTCTCTCTTTTCCCTTACCCTATTTCTCCCTGTCTCTACCTTCCTCCTTTTCTGTTAATTCTTACATTACATTTACATTTAAGTCATTTAGCAGACGCTCTTATCCAGAGCGACTTACAAATTGGTGCATTCACCTTATGATATCCAGTGGAACAACCACTTCACAATAGTGCATCTAAATCTTTTAGGGGGGGGGGGTTAGAAGGATTACTTTATCCTATCCTAGGTATTCCTTAAAGAGGTGGGGTTTCAGGTGTCTCCGGAAGGTGGTGATTGACTCCGCTGTCCTGGCGTCGTGAGGGAGCTTGTTCCACCATTGGGGTGCCAGAGCAGCGAACAGTTTTGACTGGGCTGAGCGGGAACTGTGCTTCCTCAGAGGTAGGGAGGCGAGCAGGCCAGAGGTGGATGAACACAGTGCCCTTGTTTGGGTGTAGGGCCTGATCAGAGCCTGAAGGTACGGAGGTGCCGTTCCCCTCACAGCTCCGTAGGCAAGCACCATGGTCTTGTAGCGGATGCGAGCTTCAACTGGAAGCCAGTGGAGAGAGCGGAGGAGCGGGGTGACGTGAGAGAACTTGGGAAGGTTGAACACCAGACGGGTTGCGGCGTTCTGGATGAGTTGTAGGGGTTTAATGACACAGGCAGGGAGCCCAGCCAACAGTGAGTTGCAGTAATCCAGACGGGAGATGACAAGTGCCTGGATTAGGACCTCGGAGGGATCGAGTGTAGGTTTTTTCAGAAGGGGTGCAACTCTCGCTCTCTTGAGGACGGAAGGGACGTATCCAGTGGTCAAGGATGAGTTGATGAACGAGGTGAGATAAGGGAGAAGGTCTCCGGAAATGGTCTGGAGAAGAGAGGAGGGGATAGGGTCAAGCGGGCAGGTTGTTGGGCGGCCGGCCGTCTCAAGACGCGAGATTTCATCAGGAGAGAGAGGGGAGAAAGAGGTCAAAGCACAGGGTAAGGCAGTGTGAGCAGGACCAGCGGTGTCGTTTGACTTAGCAAACGAGGATCGGATGTCGTCGACCTTCTTTTCAAAATGGTTGACGAAGTCATCCGCAGAGAGGGAGGAGGGGGGAGGAGGATTCAGGAGGGAGGAGAAGGTGGCAAAGAGCTTCCTAGGGTTAGAGGCAGATGCTTGGAATTTAGAGTGGTAGAAAGTGGCTTTAGCAGCAGAGACAGAAGAGGAAAATGTAGAGAGGAGGGAGTGAAAGGATGCCAGGTCCGCAGGGAGGCGAGTTTTCCTCCATTTCTGCTCGGCTGCCCGGAGCCCTGTTCTGTGAGCTCGCAATGAGTCGTCGAGCCACGGAGCAGGAGGGGAGGAACGAGCCGACCTGGAGGATAGGGGACATAGAGAGTCAAAGGATGCAGAAAGGGAGGAGAGGAGGGTTGAGGAGGCAGAATCAGGAGATAGGTTGGAGAAGGTTTGAGCAGAGGGAAGAGATGATAGGATGGAAGAGGAGAGAGTAGCGGGAGAGAGAGAGCGAAGGTTGGGACGGCGAAATACCATCCGAGTAGGGGTAGAGTGAGAAGTGTTGGATGAGAGCGAGAGGGAAAAGGATACAAGGTAGTGGTCGGAGACTTGGAGGGGAGTTGCAATGAGATTAGTGGAAGAACAGCATCTAGTAAAGATGAGGTCAAGCGTATTGCCTGCCTTGTGAGTAGGGGGGGAAGGTGAGAGGGTGAGGTCAAAAGAGGAGAGGAGTGGAAAGAAGGAGGCAGAGAGGAATGAGTCCTCTATTTGTATTTGTATTTGTTGCTATATGAACTATACATCACATTTTTATTCTGTTTCATACTCTACTCTCGCCCTTTCTGTCTACATCGTTCAGTCACACTCTTTGATTATCTCTCTTTCTACCGTTCTCTTTCCATTTTTTTCTCTCACTCCTCCCCTCTCTCTCTGTCTCGCTCTTCATCTCTCTCTCTGTCTCGCTCTTCATCTCTCTCTCTTCTCCCCCTCTCGCTCTCTCTCTCTCCCCCCCTCTCTCTCTCTCTTTCACCCTCTCGCTCTCTCTTTCTTCCTCTCTCTCTCTCTCTCTCTCCCCCCTCTCTCTCCCGCTCTCTCTCTCTTCCTCTCTCTCTCTCTTCCTCTCTCTCTCTCTCTCTCTCTCTCTCTCTTCCCCTCTCTCTCGCTCTTCCCATATCGCTCTCTTCTTTCTCAAGCTTCCAAAATATCTCACTTCTCTGTTAAAGTATAACAATACGGGGCACCTAACCCACTCACAGGGTTGGTTAACTCTTGATGTCCCTCGTGTCTCTACCAACCAATCAGCCTTTAGTTGTAATGCCCCTCCTCCCCATGTTTTGAATAATTTAAAAATCTAATTAGATCTTGAACTAATTGTGCCAATGGGGCAGTTTAGAACACTGATGAGGGATGAATTCACTGAGATTTTCAAGTGTTTTGGTTGATTGTGCTGGGTTATTAGTGTTTTGGTTGATTGTGATGGGTTATTAGTGTTTTGGTTGATTGCGGTGGGCTATTAGTGTTTTGGTTGATTGTGGTGGGTTATTAGTGTTTTGGTTGATCTTGGTGGGTTATTAGTGTTTTGGTTGATTGCGGTGGGTTATTAGTGTTGAGATGTGGTGGGTTATTAGTGTTGTTGAGATGTGGTGGGTTATTAGTGTTTTGGTTGATCTTGGTGGGTTATTAGTGTTTTGGTTGATCTTGGTGGGCTATTAGTGTTTTGGTTGATTGTGGTGGGTTATTAGTGTTTTGGTTGATCTTGGTGGGTTATTAGTGTTTTGGTTGATTGCGGTGGGTTATTAGTATTGAGATGTGGTGGGTTATTAGTGTTGTAGTTAAGATCTGGTGGATCATTAGTGTGGTTGATTGTGGTGGGTTATTAGTGTTGTTGAGATGTGGTGGGTTATTAGTGTTGTTGAGATGTGGTGGGTTATTAGTGTTGTTGAGATGTGGTGGGTTATTAGTGTTTTGGTTGATCTTGGTGGGTTATTAGTGTTTTGGTTGATCTTGGTGGGCTATTAGTGTTTTGGTTGATTGTGGTGGGTTATTAGTGTTGTAGTTGATCTTGGTGGGTTATTAGTGTTTTGGTTGATTGCGGTGGGTTATTAGTATTGAGATGTGGTGGGTTATTAGTGTTGTAGTTAAGATCTGGTGGATCATTAGTGTGGTTGATTGTGGTGGGTTATTAGTGTTGTTGAGATGTGGTGGGTTATTAGTGTTGTGGAGATGTGGTGAGTTATTAGTGTTGTGGAGATGTGGTGGGTTATTAGTGTTGTTGAGATGTGGTGGGTTATTAGTGTTGTTGAAATGTGGTGGGTTATTAGTGTTGTTGAAATGTGGTGGGTTATTAGTGTTGTGGAGATGTGGTGGGCTATTTGTGTTGTGGTTGATTGTGGTGGGTTATCAGTGTTGTTGAGATGTGGTGGGTTATTAGTGTTGTGGTTAATTGTGGTGGGTTATTAGTGTTGTGGTGGGTTATTAGTGTTGTTGTTGTTGATTGTAGTGGGTTATTTGTGTTGAGATGTGGTGGGTTATTAATGTTGTTGAGATGTGGTGGGTTATTAGTGTTGTGGTTGATTGTGGTGGGATATTAGTGTTGTTGAGATGTGGTGGGTTATTAGTGTTGTGGTTGAGATGTGGTGGGTTATTAGTGTTGTGGTTGATTGTGGTGTGTTATTAGTGTTGTTGAGATGTGATGGGTTATTAGTGTTGTTGAGATGTGATGGGTTATTAGTGTTGTTGAGATGTGATGGGTTATTAGTGTTGTTGAGATGTGATGGGTTATTAGTGTTGTTGAGATGTGATGGGTTATTAGTGTTGTTGAGATGTGGTGGGTTATTAGTGTTTTGGTTGATCTTGGTGGGTTATTAGTGTTTTGGTTGATCTTGGTGGGCTATTAGTGTTTTGGTTGATTGTGGTGGGTTATTAGTGTTGTAGTTGATCTTGGTGGGTTATTAGTGTTTTGGTTGATTGCGGTGGGTTATTAGTATTGAGATGTGGTGGGTTATTAGTGTTGTAGTTAAGATCTGGTGGATCATTAGTGTGGTTGATTGTGGTGGGTTATTAGTCTTGTTGAGATGTGGTGGGTTATTAGTGTTGTGGAGATGTGGTGAGTTATTAGTGTTGTGGAGATGTGGTGAGTTATTAGTGTTGTGGTTGATTGTGGTGTGTTATTAGTGTTGTTGAGATGTGGTGTCTGTATTTCCTGTATCCAGTAGTTTATTTTTGCTGTTGTATTGATTTATTGATTTATCCTGTTGTGAGCTGTTTGTTCTCAGGGCACCATTGTGAATGAGACCCTGGTCTCAATTGGGCTCCCCTGAATAAATATATAATGTAAAAAAAAAATGTTTTTGCTCTTTTTCTCTCTCTGGTCATTTCAGCAAGCCATGACATGGACCAACACAGATTGTTCTGAAATTGTTTCTGTAGTTAGAAACAGAAAACATTCCTTATTTTAGTTTGGTTAGAAATCCACAACATCCTGTCTACTGGAGAGTATTGGGTTTGCCTGGTTGGGATGTTTTTGTTTGTTTGGAATCGGTGGATCCCATCCTGACCCACTGTCTGGTTCCCATCAGCCTCCTCGAAGTACGTCTCTAAATACATAGCAGAGCATTGGGATCATTTCACTGGTCTGTTGCCACAGTTCAAAGGCAGGATTTGCAGAGATTGATTTTCTCCAGATGGATATAGCTGCCCTGGGTCATGTCATTCTGCCCTGCTTTAAACCCATCATTATGCCCTGGTTTAAACCCATCATCATGCCCTGGTTTAAACCCATCATCATGCCCTGGTTTAAACCCATCATCATGCCCTGGTTTAAAACCATCATTATGCCCTGGTTTAAACCCATCATCATGCCCTGGTTTAAAACCATCATCATGCCCTGGTTTAAAACCATCATCATGCCCTGGTTTAAACCCATCATTATGCCCTGGTTTAAAACCATCATCATGCCCTGGTTTAAAACCATCATCATGCCCTGGTTTAAACCCATCATCATGCCCTGGTTTAAAACCATCATCATGCCCTGGTTTAAACCCATCATCATGCAGGCTTTTCCCATGGTAGTTGTGCTTGTTTGAAGAGCAGTCTGATAGTCTTGTTATCCATATTAGATAATGTTTCACCTCATTCTCTTGTCCGGGTCTGACTGGTGAACAACAGAGCGAGGAGGAGAGAATAGAGGAGTTATTGACCCAACAATCTCACAGCTCAAGGAGACAAAGCGGAAGTCGATGAGTCAATGTGTCTGTTGGATATGATTAGCAAAGTAATGAAATCAGCCACACTGCTACGTGTTTCAAAGTATCTCTCTCTGGCGCACACACACAACCCTGCCCCCACCTCATCTACCTCCTCTCCTGTCTCCTCCTCCTGCCATGTCTCCTCCTCCTGCCATCTCTCCTCTCCGCTCCTCTCCTGTGTCCTTCTCCTGCATCTCTCCTCTCTCCTCCTGCCATGTCTCCTCCTCCTGCCATCTCTCCTCTCCCCTCCTCTCCTGTCTCCTCCTCCTGCCATGTCTCCTCCTCCTGCCATCTCTCCTCTCCGCTCCTCTCCTGTCTCTTCCTCCTGCCATGTCTCCTCCTCCTGCCATCTCTCCTCTCCCCTCCTCTCCTGTCTCCTCCTCCTGCCATGTCTCCTCCTCCTGCAATCTCGCCTCTCCCCTCCTCTCCTGTGTCCTTCTCCTGCCATCTCTCCTCTCTCCTCCTGCCATGTCTCCTCCTCCTGCCGTCTCTCCCCTCCTCTCCTGTGTCCTTATCCTGCCATCTCTCCTCTCTCCTCCTGCCATGTCTCCTCCTCCTGCTGTCTCTCCTCTCCCCTCCTCTCCTGTCTCCTCCTCCTGCCATGTCTCCTCTCCCCTCCTCTCCTGTGTCCTTCTCCTGCCATCTCTCCTCTCCCCTCCTCTCCTGTCTCCTCCTCCTGCCATGTCTCCTCCTCCTGCCATCTCGCCTCTCCCCTCCTCTCCTGTGTCCTTCTCCTGCCATCTCTCCTCTCTCCTCCTGCCATGTCTCCTCCTCCTCCTGCCGTCTCTCCTCTCCGCTCCTCTCCTGTCTCTTCCTCCTGCCATGTCTCCTCCTCCTGCCATCTCTCCTCTCCCCTCCTCTCCTGTCTCCTCCTCCTGCCATGTCTCCTCCTCCTGCAATCTCGCCTCTCCCCTCCTCTCCTGTGTCCTTCTCCTGCCATCTCTCCTCTCTCCTCCTGCCATGTCTCCTCCTCCTGCCGTCTCTCCCCTCCTCTCCTGTGTCCTTATCCTGCCATCTCTCCTCTCTCCTCCTGCCATGTCTCCTCCTCCTGCTGTCTCTCCTCTCCCCTCCTCTCCTGTCTCCTCCTCCTGCCATGTCTCCTCCTCCTGCCATCTCTCCTCTCCCCTTCTCTCCTGTGTCCTTCTCCTGCCATCTCTCCTCTCCCCTCCTCTCCTGTCTCCTCCTCCTGCCATGTCTCCTTCTCCTGCCATCTCTCCTCTCCCCTCCTCTCCTGTCTCCTCCTCCTGCCATGTCTCCTCCTCCTGCCATCTCTCCTCTCCCCTCCTCTCCTGTCTCCTCCTCCTGCCATGTCTCCTCCTCCTGCCATCTCGCCTCTCCCCTCCTCTCCTGTGTCCTTCTCCTGCCATCTCTCCTCTCTCCTCCTGCCATGTCTCCTCCTCCTCCTGCCGTCTCTCCTCTCCCCTCCTCTCCTGTCTCCTCCTCCTGCCATGTCTCCTCCTCCTCCTGCCGTCTCTCCTCTCCCCTCCTCTCCTGTCTCCTTCTCCTGCCACCTCTCCTCTCCCCTCCTCTCCTGTGTTCTTCTCCTGCTGTCTCTCTTGTTGTCTCCTCCTGCCACCTCTCCTCTCCCCTCCTCTCCTGTGTCTTTGTCCTGCCTTCTCGCCTCTCCCCTCCTCTCTGCTCCTGCCGTCTCTCCTCTCCCCTCCTCTCCTGTCTCCTTCTCCTGCCATCTCTCCTCTCCTGTCTCCTTCTCCTCCCGTCTCTCCCCTCCTCTCCTGTTCCTCATGCCTTCTCTCTCCCCTTCTCGCCTGTCTGCTTCTTTTGCATCAGTGGTGCAGGGAATTACTTATTTGTTTCTCGCTGTTTACTTGCCGCTGGCAGCTTCATCTTTGAGCCTTGTATTCTGATGAACCTTTGTATCGATCCAAGTTCCTTCTCTCTTACAATCTATCTCATTGTAGTACTCCTTGACAGCCCCTGTTGTGACAAACAAATACCCACACACACTCACCCACACACTCACACATACACAATGGCACCCTATTCCCTATGTAGTGCACTACTTTTCACCAGGGCCCATAGGGACGCAGCCAGGGACTGTCTAAAGCACTCAGGATGGATGGGGCTCAAGGCTGGGGTTTCACTGACAGCTGAATGATGTGGTTAAGTACAGGGCCACCGGCAGGTACCTGAGCCAATGACATTACCACTAGCCTGTGTCGTTGTCAGATCTCTGTGTGGAGAAAGAGACATCGAGTGACTAGAGGGCTGCTCACATATATTTTTAACTCAGGACATGTACATGACTGTAAGCAGACATAGTACATGCGCATACACACACACACAAAAAAGACGCATCACAATTTGTATACTTTTATTTATTTTTATTTATATAAAATGGACAATAACCTACTCTTATCAAACTTACTATACTTACCAATTTGCTATCCTATCTTGCTACTACTTCTACTAAATAAATCAGAGATTCACAGGAAGCCCATCTCTGAAGCCAACTCCAACACCCCTGGAATGGCTTCCAGCTTCTCCATCAGTAAAAAGGTTGCCAGAGCTCACACACTTCTCGTATAACTCAGTCCTCACTCTCAACTAGGGCTGTTAGGGTGACCGTATTACCTCCACACCGGCGGTCACGAGTCATGACGGTACTCAAATTCCACATGACCGTTTAGTCACGGTTATTAGGCTTCTCCAAGCTCTGATGCTGCTGATGGTCATTAGTAGCCTACCAAACGTGCTAACTGTCTGGTACTCAGCACTCTATTGCCCCTCTAATCACTCTGACATCAATGCAAATGTATTCAAAAAATCTAATCAAACACTTCATGAGAGCCCATGAGCTCATGTTGCGCAACATTTCTATAGGCTATGCAATTGCGTGAGAAAACAGTGATGGCCTCTATTAAAAAGATGAGCATCCCATCAGCTTTCAATAGGCTAGGCATACTATATTTATTTCTCAACTTTCCTAATATTAAGCACATTGCTACGCTTTACAACAGGAGTATAGCCTACCTGGCTGGCATGAAAATGAACCACAGGAAAAGCGTCCTCCATTAGCTATTTAAGTGCATAGATGACATGTATTTTCGAGACAGGTGCATGATAATGGTCCATTCTAAATCAAAACAAATTTCACACAATATTTAGTATATGTAAAGACAAGATTCAATCAAGAATAGTCTGATGGGTGACAATATTAGCCTATCACTTGTGAATGATATATTATCTTGTGTGAATGGTTCCCAGATTGTGTGCAGTAAGGCAAAAAACAACACATGCCTTTTTTTGCTACTTTTTCAAATCATAGTCGCATGTCTCATGTAGCCTAGCCCATAGGCCTAAATGTTCTTGTAAAATCAGTTTTATTGAACACAACATGCAAATGCACTAATTACCCACATATTTGTGATATGCAATCTGATTCTGTGCTTTATTGTAGAATTATAAAACATACATGCACACACAGAGACGTGCGCGCTCACACCGACTCTCTTTCTCACTCACACACACACACACACACACACACACACACACACACACACACACACACACACACACACACACATACACACACACTCTCACCATTTTCTATTTCACCCTTTGAACAAATGAAAGCCATTTTGAGTGATACTTAATTAAAATGTAAATGTTGCCGCCCAGTGAGAAAAAGCAGTTTCTCATTATGGAGAATAGATAGGCTATTAGGATGAACCTTCGGTGCTGCACTTATATCCTTTGTGTCTCATCAAAACCACTGACTGAGGTGGCCTGAGGCCAGAGAGGAGAGGGAGAGACACAGACATGGAGAGAGCAGAAACGAGGATGCGGTGTGTGTGTGTGGGGGGGTGGAAAGATTTCCTTGAGGTACAGGCTGTTCATTTCGCTTTCAAATTGGTGGTGTGTTTAATAGCCTGATACACACACCTCACTAATACATTGTTTGTTAGACTACTCTGCCCATAGTGGGTGAAAACGTGCTTTGGTGATGACGTTTCACTTCCTTATGTTACACAATACATTTTACCAAGACAAATGGGACTCTTCATGTTCTGAATAGTTCAGTGGGGTCTTTCTCCAACATATCATGAACATTATATCCAAGAAGTCAGATTTCGTAACTTAATACATCCCATAATAAGCACCGGGCTCTGTCGCTCTGAGCGGTGCAGCGTTGTCGCCAACATTTTTCAGGATTTTACATTTAGTGGCCATCATCTTCCAAGTTGTTTCCGCTGGTTGCAAAATTAGCATGATACAAGCTGAATTCAATATAAAAGGATTTGGAGGGAAAAAAAGCTTGGGGTAGGCTGTGTGCTCCGTTTGACATTTCACAGAGATATGCTTGTTTTTGTGAGAAGTCTTCGAAAAAGAAACTTCACAGTAACATGAACAGCATATATGAAAATACTTCACTGTACAAAAATATAAACTCAATATGCAACAATTTCAAAGATTTTACTGAGTTATAGTTCACAAGGAAATCAGTCAATTGAAATACATTAATTAAGCCATAATCTATGGATTTCACATGACTGGGAATACAGATATGCATCTGTTGGTCACAGACACCTTAAAAAAAAGGTAGGTGCGTGGATCAGAAAACCAGTCAGTATCAGGTGTGACCACCATTTGCCTCGTGCAGCGCGACACATCTCCTTCACATAGAGTTGATCAGGCTGCTGATTGTGGCCTGTCGAATGTTGTCCCACTCCTCTTCAATGTCTGTGCGAAGTTGCTGGATATTGGTGGGAACTAGAACACGCTGTCGTACACGTCCATCCAGAGCATCCCAAACAGGCTCAATGGGGGACATGTCTGGGCCATTTTTGTGTACAGATCCTTGTGACATGGGACTGTGCATTATCATGCTGAAACATCAGGTGATGGTGGTGGATGAATGGCATGACAATGGGTCTCAGGATATCTTCATGGTGTCTCTGTGCATTCAAACTTGCAGAAATGCAATTGTGTTCGTTGTCTAGCTTATGCAACACATATCATAACCCCACCGCCACCATGGGGCACTCTGTTCACAACGTTGACATCAGCAAACTTGGATTCATGAAGAGCACACTTCTCCAGCATGCCAGTGGCCATCGGAGGTGAGCATTTGTCCACTGAAGTCGATTACGATACTGAACTGCAGTTAGGTTAAGACTGGATGGACAACGAGCATGCATAGAAGCTTCCCTAAGACGATTTCTGACAATTTTTGCAGACATTCTTCAGTTGTGCAAACCCACAGTTTCATCAGCTGTCCAGGTGGCTGATCTCAGATGATCCCGCAGGTGAAGAAGCTGGATGTGGAGGTTCTGGGCTGGTGTGGTTACCCGTGGTCTGCGGTTGTGATGCCGGTTGGACGTACTGCAAAATTCTCTACAACAACGTTGGAGGCGGCTTATCATAGAGAAATTAACATTAAATTCTCTGGTAACAGCTCTGGTGGACATTCCTGCAGTCAGCATGTCAATTGCACACTCCCTCAAAACTTGAGACATCTGTGGCATGGTGTTGTGTGATAAAACTGCACATTTTAGAGTGGCCTTTTATTGATCCCAGCACAAGATCAGCTTCTTGATATGCCACACCTGTCTGGTGGAAGGATTATCTTGGCAAAGGAGACGTGATCATAAAAATAAAAAAACTGTAAAATGACAGTGAAAATAACAGTAGCAAGGCTACTGAGGATCTGAGGACCCATGACAAATCGTTTGTCTCATGAGGGGGTTTGTTGGTGATGTGGACACCAAGGAACTTGAAGCTCTCAACCTGCTCCACTACAGCCCCGTCGATGAGAATGGGGGTGTGCTCGGATCTCCTTTTCCTGTAGTCCACAATCATCTCCTTTGTCTTGGTTACGTTGAGGGATAGGTTGTTATACTGGCACCACCCGGCCAGGTCTCTGACCTCCTCCCTATAGGCTGTCTCGTCGTTGTCGGTGATCAGGCCTACCACTGTTGTGTCATCTGCAAACTTAACGATGGTGTTGGAGTTGTGCCTGGCCATGCAGTCGTGGTTGAACAGAGAGTACAGGAGTGGACTGAACACGCACTCCTGAGGGGCACCAGTGTTGAGGATCAGTGTGGCAGATGTGTTGCTACCTACCCTCACCACCTGGGGGCGGCCCATCAGGAAGTCCAGGATCCAGTTGCAGAGCTTAGTGATGAGCTTACATCCGACGAGCGTTGGAGCCGGAGTAGTACGATTCAATCTTAGTCCTGTATTGGCGCTTTGCCTGGTTGATGGTTCGTCGGAGGGCATAGCAGGATTTCTTCCGGGTTAGAGTCCCGCACCTTGAAAGTGGCCACTCTACCCTTTAGCTCAGTGCGGATGCTGCCTGTAATCCATGGCTTCTGGTTGGGGTATGTACGTACAGTCACTGTGGGGACGACGTCCTTGATGCACTTATTGATAAAGCCAGTGACTGATGTGGTGTACTCCTCCATGCCATCGGAAGAATCCCTGAACATATTCCAGTCTGTGCTAGCAAAACAGTCCTGTAGTTTAGCATCTGCTTCATCTGACCATTTTTTTATAGACCGAGTCACTGGTGCTTCCTGCTTTAATTTTTGCTTGTAAGCAGGAATCAGGAGAATAGAATTATGGTCAGATTTGCCAAATGGAGGGCGAGGGAGAGCTTTGCACGCGTCTCTGTGTGTGGAGTAAAGGTGATCTAGAATTTTTTTCCCTCTGGTTGATGTGCTGATAAAAATGAGGAAAATCTTGAGACTTCCTTAGATTTCGTGCACCAGCTGTTGTTCACAAATATACACAGACTGCCTCCCCTTGTGTTACTGGAGTGTGCTGTTCTATCTTGCCGGTGCAGCGTATATCCCGCTAGCTGAATATCTATTTCGTCATTCAGCCACGATTCGGTGAAACATAAGATATTACAGTTTTGATGTCACGTTGGTAGGATATTCGTGATCGTACCTCGTCTAATTTATAGTCCAATGATTGTACGTTGGCAAGTAATATTGATGGTAAGGGCAGATTTCCCAATCGCTGTCGGCGGATCCTTATGGGCCACCCCAACCCTGTGTCCTCTATACCTGCGTCTCTTTCTCTTGCCAATGACAGGGATTTTGGCCTTGTCAGGTGTCTGAAGTACATCCTTTCCATCCTGCTAGTTGAAGAAAAAATCTTTGTCTAATCCGAGGTGAGTGATCGCTGTCCTGATATCCAGAAGCTATTTTTTGCAGTAAGATATGGTTGCAGAAACATTATGTACAAAATAAGTTACAAATAACGTGAAAAAAACCACATAATAGCACAATTGGTTAGGCACCTGTAAAGCTGCTGCCATTTCTTCCGGCGCCATCTTTCACATAATCATTAACAGGGATATAAACAAATGTGTACACAATTTGAAAGAAATCAGCCTTTTGTGAGTATGGAAAACTTTTGGGATATTTTATTTCAGCTCAAGAAACATGGGACCAATGCTTTACATGTTGCGTTTATACACTGCTCAAAAAAATAAAGGGAACACTAAAATAACACATCCTAGATCTGAATGAATGAAATAATCTTATTAAATACTTTTTTCTTTACATAGTTGAATGTGCTGACAACAAAATCACACAAAAATAATCCATGGAAATCCAATTTATCAACCCATGGAGGTCTGGATTTGGAGTCACACTCAAAATGAAAGTGGAAAACCACACTACATGCTGATCCAACTTTGATGTAATGTCCTTAAAACAAGTCAAAATGAGGCTCAGTAGTGTGTGTGGCCTCCACGTGCCTGTATGACCTCCCTACAACGCCTGGGCATGCTCCTTATGAGGTGGCAGATGGTCTCCTGAGGGATCTCCTCCCAGACCTGGACTAAAGCATCCGCCAACTCCTGGACAGTCTGTGGTGCAACGTGGCGTTGGTGGATGGAGCGAGACATGATGTCCCAGATGTGCTCAATTGGATTCAGGTCTGGGGAACGGGCGGGCCAGTCCATAGCATCAATGCCTTCCTCTTGCAGGAACTGCTGACACACTCCAGCCACATGAGGTCTAGCATTGTCTTGCATTAGGAGGAACCCAGGGCCAACCGCACCAGCATATGGTCTCACAAGGGGTCTGAGGATCTCATCTCGGTACCTAATGGCAGTCAGGCTACCTCTGGCGAGCACATGGATGGCTGTGCGGCCCCCCAAAGAAATGCCACCCCACACCATGACTGACCCACCGCCAAACCTGTCACGTCTGTCACGTGCTCAGTGTGAACCTGCTTTCATCTGTGAAGAGCACAGGGCGCCAGTGGCGAATTTGCCAATCTTGGTGTTCTCTGGCAAATGCCAAACGTCCTGCACGGTGTTGGGCTGTAAGCACAACCCCCACCTGTGGACGTCCGGCCCTCATACCACCCTCATGGAGTCTGTTTCTGACCGTTTGAGCAGACACATGCACATTTGTGGCCTGCTGGAGATCATTTTGCAGGGCTCTGGCAGTGCTCCTCCTGCTCCTCCTTGCACAAAGGCGGAGGTAGTGGTCCTGCTGCTGGGTTGTTGCCCTCCTACGGCCTCCTCCACGTCTCCTGATGTGCTGGCCTGTCTCCTGGTAGCGCCTCCATGCTCTGGACACTACGCTGACAGACAAAGCAAACCTTCTTGGCATAGCTCGCATTGATGTGCCATCCTGGATGAGCTGCACTACCTGAGCCACTTGTGTGGGTTGTAGACCCGTCTCATGCTACCACTAGAGTGAAAGCACCGCCAGCATTCAAAAGTGACCAAAACATCAGCCAGGAAGCATAGGAACTGAGAAGTGGTCTGTGGTCACCACCTGCGCAACCACTCCTTTATTGGGGGTGTCTTGCTAATTACCTATAATTTCCACCTGTTGTCTATTCCATTTGCACAACAGCATGTGAAATTTATTGTCAATCAGTGTTGCTTCCTAAGTGGACGGTTTGATTTCACAGAAGTGTGATTGACTTGGAGTTACATTGAGTTGTTTAAGTGTTCCCTTTATTTTTTGAGCAGTTTATATTTTAGATTTGAGATTCTTCAAAGTAGCCACCCTTTGCCTTGATGACAGCTTTGCACACTCTTGACATTCTCTCAACCAGCTTCATGAGGTAGTCACCTAGAATGCATTTCAATTAATAGGTGTGCTTTTTTAAGTAATTAGTGGAATTTATTTCCTTCTTAATGCATTTGAGCCAATCAGTTGTGTTGTGACAAGGTATGGGTGGTATACAGAAGATACCCCTACTTGGTAAAATACCATATTATGGCAAGAACAGCCATTGTGTTACATTGTGTTGTTTAAGTGTTCCCTTTATTTTTTTGAGCAGTGTATTTTTGTTCAGTGTATATGTCATGTCTCAAAATCGATATCTATCTCACCTTCATATAGGAAGAGTGGGAGGCCCCAGTGTACAGCTGAACAAGAAGACAAGTACATTAGAGTGTCTATTTTGAGAAACAGACGCCTCAGAAGTCCTCAACTGGCAGCTTCATTAAATAGTACCCACAAAACACCAGTCTCAACGTCAACAGTGAAGAAAGAGCCATATCTCAGACTGGCCAATAAAAACAAAATATTAAGATGGGCAAAAGAACACAGACACTGGACAGAGGAACTCTGCCTAGAAGTCCAGCATCCCAGAGTCGCCTCTTCACTGTTGATGTTGAGACTGGTGTTTTGCAAGTATTATTTAATGAAGCTGCCAGTTGTGGACTTGTGAGGCGTCTGTTTCTCAAACTACACACTCTAATGTATTTGTCCTCTTGCTCTGTTGTGCACCGGGACCTCCCACTCTTTCTATACTGGTTAGAGCCAGTATAGATCTTCCGTTTCTTGGCAATTTCTCGCATGGAATAGCCTTCATTTCTCAGAACAAGAATAGACTGACGAGTTTCAGAAGTTCTTTGTTTCTGGCCATTTTGAGCCTGTAATTGAACCCACAAATGCTGATGTTCCAGATACTCAACTAGTCTAAAGAAGGCCAGTTTTATTGCTTCTTTAATCAGGACAACAGTTTTCAGCTGTGCTATCATAATTGCAAAAGGGTTGTCTAATGCTCAATTAGCTTTTTAAAATGATCAACTTGTATTAGCTAACACAACGTGCCATTGGAACACAGGAGTGATGGTTGCTGTTAATAGGCCTCTGTACGCCTATGTAGACATTCCATTAAAAATCTGACATTTCCAGCTACAATAGTCATTTACAACATTAACAAAGTCTACACTGTATTTCTGATCAATTTGATGTTATTTTAATGGACAAAAAATGTGTTTTTCTTTCAAAAACAAGGACATTTCTAAGTGACCCCAAACTTTTGAACGGGAGTGTACATATTTTTGACATGGCTCTAGATGAAAAGCTGTTTCAGGTATTTGAAAAATTAACATTTCGCTTACCACCCCCCCAGCCATCCTCACTTACTTTGTGCCCCCTCAGGTTTTGGGGTGCATGACGCCCTTGGTGGCCAGTTTCTGCTCTACTTGCTTGTACAACTCAGAGAAAGAGCACAACACGTACTAACAGCAGCTGCCAAACAGCCTACCCAACTGTTCTGAGGCGTCAGGATCGTTCTAAAGCACACATATGCATACATTCTTTTCACATAAAAGGCACTTTTCTTCTACCTTTTGCCGCAAGTGTGTTGATAAGAGTCTCTGTCACTGACATCTATCTCTGTGTTCTGTCTCCTTCAGGATTGAAGACCTACCTGATCTCAGGGAGGAAGGTGGAGCCGTGCCACTGTAGCTGTTCCCAGCTGTGCCTGGTTGGCCTGGAGCCTGGGGGGGACACCCACTGTCCCACACCCCGTGCCCACACCCCAGATGGACCCCCCAGAGCCCCCTCAGCTTGTGGCCTACCCCAGGGAGGGGCTCCCGACAGAGCCAAAGTGAGGACATGGTATTCTGCAGGGTAAAGGGGAGATGGGGGTCATGTGTGTGCTCATTCCCCTCTTTGGTGGTTTTCTACTGTGTAACTTGGATAGACATATTCTTTGGATGTAACAACATACTGTACTTCGACTTCATTTAGAAAATGGTCATAGTGTAACAAATGTTCAGCTCAGTAGACATGTCTTCAGAACATAATTGTAGGGCCCTGTGTTTTGAGCAGTATGTGACATGAGATTCTATTCTGTATTTTAAGCCTTATCCAGAACTTAAAATTACACCAAAAATATAAGGAATTGTTTGAGGATGGTGTTGGACCATTTGACCTAAAAAGTTAATCAAAGTTTAAATTAAGGTTAAAATCCAAGCATGTTACATAATTGCATAAAACGCAGGGCCCTAACTTAACAAGATATCTACAGTTGAAGTCGGAAGTTTACATACACCTTATACGTTTAAACTCAGTTTTTCACAATTTCTGACATTTAATCCTAGTAAAAATTGTCTTAGGTCAGATAGGATCACCACTTTATTTTAAAAATGTGAAATGTACAAATAATAGTAGAGATAAGGATTTATTTCAGCTTTTATTTCTTTCATCACATTCCCAGTGGGTCAGAAGTTTACATACACTCAATTAGTATTTGGTAGCATTGCCTTTAAATTGTTTAACTTGGGTCAAACGTTTCAGGCAGCCTTCCACAAGCTTCCCACAATAAGTTGGGTGAATTTTGGCCCATTCCTCCTGACAGAGCTGGTGTAACTGAGTCAGGTTTGTAGGCCTCCTTGCTCGCACACACTTTTTCAGTTCTGCCCACAAATTTACTATGGGAATTCTCTATGGGAGGTCAGCGCTTTGTGATGGCCACTCCAATACCTTGACTTTGTTGTCCTTAAGCCATTTTGCCACAAATTTGGAAGTATGCTTGGGGTCATTGTCCATTTGGAAGACCCATTTGCGACCAAGCTTTAACTTCCTGACTGATGTCTTGAGATGTTGCTTCAATATATCCACATCATTTTCCTGCTTCATGATGCCATCTATTTTGTGAAGTCCACCAGTCCCTCCTGCAGCAAAGCACCCCCACATGATGCTGCCACCCCCGTGCTTCATGGTTGGGATGGTGTTCTTCGGCATGCAAGCCTCCCCCTTTTTCCTCCAAACATAACGATGGTCATTATGGCCAAACAGTTCTATTTTTGTTTCATCAGACCAGAGGACATTTCTCCAAAAAGTACGATCTTTGTTCCCATGTGCAGTTGCAAACCGTAGTCTGGCTTTTTTATGGTGGTTTTGGAGCAGTGGCTTCTTCCTTGCTGAGCGGCCTTTCAGGTTATGTCGATATAGGACTTGTTTTACTGTGGATATAGACACTTTTGTACCTGTTTTCTCCAGCATCTTTACAAGGTCCTTTGCTGTTGTTCTGGGATTGATTTGCACTTTTCGCACCGAAGTACATTCATCTCTAGGAGACAGAACACGTCTCCTTCCTGAGCGGTATGACGGCTGCATGGTCCCATGGTGTTTATACTTGCGTACTATTGTTTGTGCAGATGAATGTGGAACCTTCAGACATTTGGAAATTGCTCCCAAGGATGAACCAGACTTGTGGAGGTCTACAATTTTTTTTCTGAGGTCTTGGCTGATTTCTTTTGATTTTCCCATGATGTCAAGCAAAGAGGCACTGAGTTTGAAGGTAGGCCTTGAAATACATCCACAGTTACACCTCCAATTGACTCAAATGTAAGTGAAATAATCTGTCTGTAAATAATTGTTGGAAAAATTACTTGTGTCATGCACAAAGTAGATGTCCTAACCGACTTGCCAAAACTATAGTTTGTTAACAAGAAATTTGTGGAGTGGTTGAAAAACGAGTTTTAATGACTCCAACCTAAGTGTATGTAAACCTCCGACTTCAACTGTACATGTGGCTGACCCTTGCTTATCCACAACGCATATAATGTAATGTTCACCAACAGAGACAATTCTCTACTCTCTTACTGTTACTCTTGAAGTGTAGGAGTGTTGACCTAGGATCAGGTCACCCCTGTCCATATAGTCTTATTCACTATGATCTAAAAGGCAAACCTGATCCTAGATCAGCAAGCCTACTCTGAATACGGCTAATGAATGTGTTGACATTAGTATACATCGGATTTGGTCCCCATGGTGGGTTTAGTGTCATGATGGAGTAATGAGGCTCCATATAGAGACAAGATACAGTGCATTCGGAATGTATTCAGACCCCTTGATTTTTTTCCCACATTTTGTTACGTTACAGCCTTATTCTAAAATGGATTAAATAAAACATGTTCCTCATCAATCTATATACAATACCCCACAATGACAAAGTGAAAACGGGTTTTTAGAATTTTTTGCAAATGTATTAAAAATTAAAAACTGATCGCATTTACATAAATATTCAGACTTTTTGCTATGAGACTCGAAATTGAGCTCAGGTGCATCCTGTTTCCATTGATCATCCTTGAGATGTTTCTACAACTTGATTGGAGTCACCCTGTGGTAAATTGAATTGATTGGACATGATTTGGAAAGGCACACCCCTGTCTATATAAAGTCCCACAGTTGACAGTGCATGTCAGACCAAAAAAACAAGCCATGAGGTCGAAGGAATTGTCCGTAGAGCTCCGAGACAGGATTGTGTTGATGCCTCCAAAACATTTCTGCAGCATTGAAGGTCCTCAAGAACACAGTGGCCTCCATCATTCTTAAATGGAAGAAGTTTGGAACCACCAAGACTCTTTCTAGAGCTGGCCGCACAACCAAACTGAGCAATCGGAGGAGAACGGCCTTGGTTGGGGAGGTGACCAAGAACCCGGTGGTCTCTCTGACAGAGCTCCAGAGTTCCACTGTGGAGATGAGAGAACCTTCCAGAAGGACAACCATCTCTGCAGCACTCCACCAATCAGGCCTTTATGGTAGAGTGGCCAGACGGAAGCCACTCCTCAGTAAAAGGTACATGACAGCCTGCTTGGCAAAAGGCACCTAAGGACTCTCAGACCATGAGAAACAAGATTCTCTGGTCTGATGAAGTAAAGCTTGAACTCTTTGGCCTGAATACCAAGCGTCACGTCTGGAGGAAACCTGGCACCATCCCTATGGTGGTGGCAGCATCATGCTGTGGGGATGTTTTTCAGCGGCAGGGACTGGGAGATTAGTCACAATCGAGGGAAAGATGAACGGAGCATTATACAGAGATCCTTGATGAAAACCTGCTCCAGAGCGCTCAGGACCTCAGACTGGGTCGAAGGTTCACCATCCAACAGCACAACGACGCTAAGCACACAGCCAAGATAACGCAAGAGTGGGTTCGGCACCCCATCCAACCTGACAGAGCTTGAGAGGATCTGCAGAGAAGAATGGGAGAAACTCCCCAAATACAGGTGTGCCAAGCTTGTAGCGTCACACCCAAGATGACTCAAGGCTGTAATCACTTCTAAAGGTGCTTTAGCAAAGTACTGAATAAAGGGTCTGAATACTTATGTAAATGTGATAAATTCTAGAAACCTGTTTTTGCTTTGTCATTATGGGGTATTATGTGTAGATTGAGGGAAAAAACTATTTAATCCATTTTAGAACAAGGCTGGAACATAACAAAATGTGGAAAAAGTCAAGGGGTCTGAATACTTTCCGAATGTACTGTATATTTACTCTGCTGCTACACCTATATCCAGTATTCACTACCCCTCAGTCATACAGTACGCACACACACGTGCTTTATAGATACCAATTAGCCCCCACAGTTCCACTATAATCCTCCCGTACCACCACTACATCTGCCAGTGCTGGTCGTGGATGAGAGGAGAAGTGAAGAGGGGAGAGGAGAGGAGTTTGGCGGACAAACTGCTGCATCCTTGGCATTACATGAGGTAACACACGTGGAGAGACGTTAGAAAGCCCTTCACATGGGCTCACACACTTCACTGGTACAAACCCTCACTTCGTTGGCTCTCTCCCTCTCGTGTGTGTGTGTGTGTGTGTGTGTGTGTGTGTGTGTGTGTGTGTGTGTGTGTGTGTGTGTGTGTGTGTGTGTGTGTGTGTGTGTGTGTGTGTGTGTGTGTGTGTGTTTTTCTCTGTGTATCAGGCTGTGTGTTTCGCCTGAAATGAGCCAGTGTTCACAGTATTGTATGACTGTCTGTTTTAAGTCTGTAGGTGTATGGGTGCGCACGTACACCCATGTGTGTCTGCATCACGATGTTACCAAGTACCTTGAACGATCCTTTCACGGCCAGTGCCTAATCATCAGATGAGTGTATATCTGTCTCTGTCCATTCCTTCAGCCTACCCCAGCCTCTTCTATATCATCCCTCTCTCCACCTCTCCTCCTCTATCACCCTGGCCCTCTCTCATCCCTCTCTTCACCTCTCCTTCTCTATCACCCTGTCTCTCATCCCTCTCTCTACCTCTCCTCCTCTCACCTGGGCCCTGTCTCTCATCCCTCTCTCACCCGGCCCCTGTCTCTCATCCCTCTCTCCACCTCTCCTCGTCTCACCCGGGCCCTGTCTCTCCTCCCTCTCTCCACCTCTCCTCCTCTCACCCGGGCCCTGTCTCTCATCCCTCTCTCCACCTCTCCTCGTCTCACCCGGGCCCTGTCTCTCATCCCTCTCTCCACCTCTCTTCCTCTCACCCGGGCCCTGTCTCTCATCCCTCTCTCCACCTCTCCTCCTTTCACCCGGGCCCTGTCTCTCATCCCTCTCTCACCTGGGCCCTGTCTCTCATCCCTCTCTCCTCTATCGCCCTGTCTCTCATCCCTCTCTCCACCTCTCCTCCTCTCACCCGGGCCCTGTCTCTCATCCCTCTCTCACCCGGGCCCTGTCTCTCATCCCTCTCTCCTCCTCTATCACCCTGTCTCTCATCCCTCTCTCCTCCTCTCACCCGGGCCCTGTCTCTCATCCCTCTCTCACCCGGGCCCTGTCTCTCATCCCTCTCTCCACCTCTCCCCCTCTATCACCCTGGCCCTGTCTCTCATCCCTCTCTCACCCGGGCCCTGTCTCTCATCCCTCTCTCCTCCTCTCACCCGGGCCCTGTCTCTCATCCCTCTCTCCACCTCACCTCCTCTCACCCGGGCCCTGTCTCTCATCCCTCTCTCCACCTCTCCTCGTCTCACCCGGGCCCTGTCTCTCATCTCTCTCTCCACCTCTCCCCCTCTATCACCCTGGCCCTGTCTCTCTATAGGGCTGCTATTGTGGTTGGTATTGTATCCATTGAATCTGATTGTGTATCATTGTGATTCTAATTAGTGGTAAAGTGCTGAGTTCGTGCTCTCTCTCTCACTCTCGCTCTCTCTTGCTCGATCTCTCTCTCGCCCTCTCTCAATGGGTCCATTTCTCATAATCTTTTTTTGTCTGTTTCTCTCCCTGTCTCAATCTCTCTGCCCTCTGTCTCTCTCTCTCTCTCTCTCTTTGTCCTGTTTCTGTCAAACTGTTTTTCTCTCATTCATTATTTCTCTTTTTCTCCTCCCTCCCTCTACTCAACTCTCTTTATTTCTCTCCGTTATCTCTCTTCAGCCTCAATTTACTCATTCTTTACCTCTCTCTCCCTCCCTTCCTCTCTCTCCCTCCCTTCCTCTTTCTCCCTAGCTTTCTCGCTTTCCACCCCCCCTCACATTAAAATTGGAATAGAAAAATAGCGAAGACATCAAAACTATGAAATAACACATGGAATCAATTAGTAAGCAAAAAAGTGTTATATATTTTAGATTTGAGATTCTTCAAAGTAGCCACCCTTTGCCTTGATGTGACTTTGCATTCTATCAACCAGCTTCACCTGGAATGCTTTTCCAACAGTCTTGAAGGAGTTTCCACATATGCTGAGCACTTGTTGGCTGCTTTTCCTTCACTCTGCGGTCTAACTCATCCCAAACCATCTCAGTTGGTGTTTAGGTCGGGTGATTGTGGAGGCCAGGTCATCTGATGCAGCACTCCATCAATCTCCTTCTTGGTCAAATAGTCCTTACACAGCCTGGAGGTGTGTTGGGTCATTGTCCTGTTGAAAAACAAATGATAGTCCCGCTAAGCGCAAACCAGATGGGATGGCGTATCGCTGCCGAATGCTGTGGTAGCCATGCTGGTTAAGTGTACCTTGAATTCTAAATAAATCACTGACAGTGTCACAAGCAAAGCACCATCACACCTCCTCCTCCATGCTTCACGGTGGGAACCACACATTCGGAGATCATCCGTTCAGCTACTCTGCGTCTCACAAAGACACAGAGGTTGGAACCAAAAACCAGAGGACAGATTTCCACTGGCCTAATGTCCATTGTTCATGTTTCTTAGCCCAAGCAAGTCTCTTCTTCTTATTGGTGTCCTTTAGTAGGGGCGACAGGTAGCCTAGTGGTTAGCGTGTTGGGCCAGTAACCGAAAGGTTGCTGGATCGAATGCCTGAGCTGACAAGGTAAAAATCTGTTGTTCTGCCCCTGAACAAGGCAGTTAACCCACTGTTCCCTGGTAGGCCATCACTGAAAATAAGAATTTGTTCTTAACTGACATGATTTAAGACATGAAGGTCAGTCAATGCGGAAGATTTCAAGGACTTTTGAAAGTTTCTTCAAGTGCAGTCACAAAACCATCAAGCGCTATGATGAAACTGGCTCTCATGAGGACCACCACAGGAAATGAAGACCCAGAGTTACCTCTGCTGCAGAAGATAAGTTCATTAGAGTTACCCGCCTCAGAAATTGCTTATTTGAGCTGTTCTTGCCATAATATGGTCTTTTACCAAGTAGGGGTATCTTCTGTATACCACCCCTACCTTGTCACAACACAACTGATTGGCTCAAATGCATTAAGAAGGAAATAAATTCCACTAATTACTTAAAAAAGCACACCTATTAATTTAAATGCATTCCAGGTGACTACCTCATGAAGCTGGTTGAGAGAATGTCAAGAGTGTGCAAAGCTGTCATCAAGGCAAAGGGTGGCTACTTTGAAGAATCTCAAATCTAAAATCTAAACTGCTCAAAAAAATAAAGGGAATACTTAAACAACACAATGTAACTCCAAGTCAATCACACTTCTGTGAAATCAAACTGTCCACTTAGGAAGCAACACTGATTGACAATAAATTTCACATGCTGTTGTGCAAATGGAATAGACAACAGGTGGAAATTATAGGCAATAAGCAAGACACCCCCAATAAAGGAGTGGTTCAGCAGGTGGTGACCACAGACCACTTTTCAGTTCCTATGTTTCCTGGCTGATGTTTTGGTCACTTTTGAATGCTGGCGGTGCTTTCACTCTAGTGGTAGCATGAGACGGAGTCTACAACCCACACAAGTGGCTCAGGTAGTGCAGCTCATCCAGGATGGCACATCAATGCGAGCTGTGCCAAGACGGTTTGCTGTGTCTGTCAGCGTAGTGTCCAGTGCATGGAGGCGCTACCAGGAGACAGGCCAGTACATCAGGAGACGTGGAGGAGGCCGTAGGAGGGCAACAACCCAGCAGCAGGACCGCTACCTCCACCTTTGTGCAAGGAGGAGCAGGAGGAGCACTGCCAGAGCCCTGCAAAATGACCTCCAGCAGGCCACAAATGTGCATGTGTCTGCTCAAACGGTCAGAAACAGACTCCATGGGGGTGGTATGAGGGCCCGACATCCACAGGTGGGGGTTGTGCTTACAGCCCAACACCGTGCAGGACGTTTGGCATTTGCCAGAGAACACCAAGATTGGCAAATTCGCCACTGGCGCCCTGTGCTCTTCACAGATGAAAGCAGGTTCACACTGAGCACGTGACAGTCTGGAGACGCCGTGGAGAACGTTCTGCTGCCTGCAACATCCTCCAGCATGACCGGTTTGGCGGTGGGTCAGTCATGGTGTTGGGTGGCATTTCTTTGGGGGGCCGCACAGCCCTCCATGTGCTCGCCAGAGGTAGCCTGACTGCCATTAGGTACCGAGATGAGATCCTCAGACCCCTTGTGAGACCATATGCTGGTGCGGTTGGCCCTGGGTTCCTCCTAATGCAAGACAATGCTAGACCTCATGTGGCTGGAGTGTGTCAGCAGTTCCTGCAAGAGGAAGGCATTGATGCTATGGACTGGCCCGCCCGTTCCCCAGACCTGAATCCAATTGAGCACATCTGGGACATCATGTCTCGCTCCATCCACCAACGCCACATTGCACCACAGACTGTCCAGGAGTTGGCGGATGCTTTAGTCCAGGTCTGGGAGGAGATCCCTCAGGAGACCATCCGCCACCTCATCAGGAGCATGCCCAGGCGTTGTAGGGAGGTCATACAGGCACGTGGAGGCCACACACACTACTGAGCCTCATTTTGACTTTTAAGGACATTACATCAAAGTTAGATCAGCCTGTAGTGTTGTTTTCCACTTTCATTTTGAGTGTGACTCCAAATCCAGACCTCCATGGGTTGATAAATTGGATTTCCATTGATTATTTTTGTGTGATTTTGTTGTCAGCATATTCAACTATGTAAAGAAAAAAGTATTTAATAAGATTATTTATTTCATTCAGATCTAGGATGTGTTGTTTAAGTGTTCCCTTTATTTTTTTGAGCAGTGTATTTTGATTTGTTAAACACTTTTTTGCTTACTACATGATTCCAGATGTGTTATTTCATATATTTGATGTCTTCACTATTATTCTATAATGAAGAACATAGTAAAAATAAAGGAAAACCCTTGAATTAGTAGGTGTGTCTTTTGACTGGTTCTGTGTATGTATAGAAACTCAGCAAAAAAAGAAACGTCCTCTCACTGACAACAACTTAACGTGTAAATATTTGTATGAACATAACAAGATTCAATAACTGAGACATAAACTGAACAAGTTCCACAGACATGTGCCTAACAGAAATGGAATAATGTGTCCCTGAACAAAGGGGGGGTCAAAATCAAAAGTAACAGTCAGTATCTGGTGTGGCCACCAGCTGCTTTAAGTACTGCAGTGCATCTCCTGCTCATGGACTACACCAGATTTGCCCGTTCTTGCTGTGAGATGTTACCCCACTCTTCCACCAAGGCACCTGCAAGTTCCTGGACATTTCTGGGGGGAATGGCCCTAGCCCTCACCCTCCGATCCAACAGGTCCCAGACGTGCTCAATGGGATTGAGATCCGGGCTCTTCGCTGGCCATGGCAGAACCATGACATTCCTGACTTGCAGGAAATCACACACAGAATGAGCAGTATGGCTGGTGGCATTGTCATGCTGGAGGGTCATGTCAGGATGAGCCTGCAGGAAGGGTACCACATGAGGGAGGAGGATGTCTTCCCTGTAACGCACAGTGTTGAGATTGCCTGCAATGACAACAAGCTCAGTCCGATGATGCTGTGACACACCGCCCCAGACCATAACATACCCTCTACCTCCAAATCGATCCCGCTCCAGAGTACAGGCCTCGGTGTAACGCTCATTCCTTCGACGATAAACGCGAATCCGACCATCACCCCTGGTGAGACAAAACCACGACTCGTCAGAGTAGAGCACTTTTTGCCAGTCCTGTCTGGTCCAGCGACGGTGGGTTGGTGCCCATAGGCGACGTTGTTGCCGGTGATGTCTGGTGAGGACCTGCCTTACAACAGTCCTACAAGCCCTCAGTCCAGCCTCTTTCAGCCTATTGTGGACAGTCTGAGCACTGATGGAGGGATTGTGCGTTCCTGGTGTAACTCAGGCAGTTGTTGTTGCCATGCTGTACCTGTCCCGCAGGTGTGATGTTTGGATGTACTGATCCTGTGCAGGTGTTGTTACATGTGGTCTGCCACTGCGAGGACGATCAGCTGTCCATCCTGTCTCCTTGTAGCACTGTCTTAGGCGTCTCTGTACGGATATTGCAATTTATTGCCCTGGCCACATCTGCATCCCTCATGCCTCCTTGCAGCATGCCTAAGGCACGTTCACGCAGATGAGCAGGGACCCTGGGCATCTTTCTTTTGGTGTTTTTCAGAGTCAGTAGAAAGGCCTCTTTAGTGTCCTAATTGCCTACTGTCTGTAAGCTGTTAGTGTCTTAACGACCGTTCCACAGGTGCATGTTCATTAATTGTTTATGGTTCATTGAACAAGCATGGGAAACAGTGTTTAAACCCTTTACAGTGAAGATCTGTCAAGTTATTTGGATTTTTACGAATTATCTTTGAAAGACAGGGTCCTGGAAAAGGGACTTTTCTTGTTTTGCTGACTTTATATATATCATTGTTAGTAAGGATCATGCTTTGTTGAGTTTGAACCAAATGTGGGTGTTACCCTTTTTGATCTGCTTTAGTGAAAGGTCCGTTTATACCATATGATCAATCCTCCCGAGTCACTACCCTGTTTTATGTTTTTATGTTTGAATGATGGAAGTAACATTTCCCTATAGCCTGGAGGACATTGAGTATCTATGACACCATGTTTCTAGAATAATTATTATGTCAAGACTTTGGTATTGTTAAGAATAGCTGGGTTTGTGGTTTTAAGACCTAAGCTAGTAGAGTACAAGCCCTGGAAAATAAATACCTATTTAACAGTGAAAATATGTTTGCATGTTTGTGAATTAACAAAAATAAAAATGTGTGCGTGTGTGGTTGATGCACCCAATCAATACTTAGGCTAAGCACACTAACCACACAACACAAGAGTGAATGTGTAAACTACAGTATGAGAAATTGTCAATACTAGGATTGAAGAAACTGTAAATGATATAAATAGACAAATACCTCTCCTTCTCTCTCTCCTTCTCTCCAGTCTCCCTGTCTCTCCTGCAGTGCGGCTGTAGTTCCAAAGGAGGATCAGGTTCTGGAGAAGGGCACGGTGCAGAACGGTTGCCATGACGATCACACGACCAATAGCAGCATGGTTTGCCTTACCTTACCTCACTCTAGTGAACGTTTGACCTTTGAACCTGGCCGTGACCTTTATTCATCCCAACCTGACTTCACTTAAATCCAACCCCAGTTCATCAAACCAGGCTTAGTGTTATTTTATTTCTGAAGTCATATTTATATCGCCATACTATACATGATGGAAAGACGTGACAAGAACAAGCCTGACATCACTTTATAGAACCTAGCCAAACGGAAATATCTTGATTCATTTGGCTTCACTAAGTCACTAATCACTCTTATCCAAGACCTCAGGTCTAACACTTCTCACTCTCCTCTTTCTGTTTCAGCACACACACACACAAACACACAGCTTCTCACTAGCCTCTCTCCTCTCAACTCCACCAGGACACCTCATCTCTCAAATGTCCCTCCCAGGCCCCCGTAGGCCGCAGCCCTAAGGCCCTGAACGGTCTGCTGAGCCCCAGGCTGGAGGAGCCCCTGACCAACAGCCAAACGTCCCTGTGTGAGATGCTTCAGGAGAAGGAGAAGAAGTGGGGTGGAGGGGCCATGGGGATGGGGATGGACCACTCTGCTCTCATCCCCCTGCGCTCCAAGAACTTCAGAGAGAGGAGCGACGCTCACTTTGTGGATGTTATCAAAGAGGACAGGTGAGGGGATGGATGGATGTATGTTACACAAACTGATCTGGAACCGGGCTTGATGGATGTGGTGGAGCTTTTTGGGGAGTTGGCTGGACAGCACTAATAGATCTGAGACCACGCTAAGGGAATCAAAGGATAAGATTCTGAAGGCAGAACTGTTATGTAAGAGGCAGACCCACACGTATATTTCACGTGATGTCATTGTATGTTTTGGTACAGTGTGTCTATTTACAATGTGCTTTATAGAACTAGTGTTACAGAAATTCCCTTCCTTTCCCTAAAATCCCCAGTTTTATAGAAATCTGGATTTCCTGCTTATTCCCCCTGATTCTGGGAATTCTCCAACTGGGATAAAAATATATATATAATAAATATTTTTTTTATGTTTTGAGAAAGTTACTGGAATTTTGCAATCCTATATAGAACACTCACTGCGGTATGATCTGCTCCGTGCTATTTTGTTTGTAGTGATCCTTATGCTTCTGCCCACTGAATAAGCCCCTGGGTCATGTTCATTAGGGCACCAAATTGAAGAAAACAGACATGATATAGTTGATGGACTATCTGGAGTTGTCCAGTAAGAAAAGCTAATTTTCATTTTCCATTGCAAAATGATTTTGTGCCTTATGAACGCGGACAGCCCTAGTGGTATGATAGGTTGGTGTAACTCTCTCCCCGCCAAGTCTGTCTTCTCTATACTGACTGACTGACGTCTGTTGATCTGTCCATCTCCCAGTCTGATGAAGGACTACTTTTTCAAGCCTCCCATCAACAAGCTGAGCCACACCTTCCTGGACAGAACCCTGGAGTCTGCCTACAGGACTAGCTACCAGGAAGAGGTGTGTATCCCTCTCTGTCTGTTACTCTGTCTCTCTGTCTGTATGTGTCTGTCTGTCTGTCTGTCTGTCTCTGTCTGTCTGTCTGTCTGTCTCTGTCTGTCTGTCTGTCTGTCTCTGTCTGTCTGTCTGTCTGTCTGTCTGTCTGTCTGTCTGTCTGTCTGTCTGTCTGTCTGTCTGTCTGTCTGTCTGTCTGTCTGTCTGTATCTGTTTTCCTCTTATCTGTCTTTCTGATGTCCCACTTCCTCTCTGTCTACTAGACTAGACCTGGTCTGTCTTTTCTTGTCTGTCCCTCTGACTTCCTATCTGTTTCACCCTGTCTGTCTAGCTCTCTGTGTGTGTGTTGTCTGAGTAACCTGTAAGCACTGCACTATGTATGGCCTGTCAGGACTGCGGCAAAGACAGGGAAATCACTGCAGGACATCGATAGGGATGTCCTCTTAGCTTGTGATGCTCTCTGCTGGTACAGTGGGGGAACTGCATGTTCAACTTCACGTCTGGATTGTTTCGTTCAGTTTCATACTTATTACTTAATCACAATGAGACAATTTTATTAATGTTTTTTCAAGACTTCCATTCTTCATGCTTCTCTATTCCCTCCCGCAACCTTTGCTCTCTCTCTTTTACCCTTTCCAAACCCTCCCACTCTTTATCTCTTTACACTCTGCAACCGGACCCAGGCACCATTCATTGCCATTGTGCCTTTTGTAAGGCACTTAAAACCTGTTAGGGACAGACGTTCCGCTAGCGGAACGCCTCACCAATATCCAATAGTATAGCAAAACACCTCAATAGTATATACAAAACACCTCAAAAATGCTATAACTTCAATTTCTCAAACATATGACTATTTGACACCATTTTAAAGATAAGACTCTCGTTAATCTAACCACACTGTCCGATTTCAAAAAGGCTTTACAGCGAAAGCAAAACATTAGATTATGTCAGGAGAGTACCCTCCCAAAAATAATCACACAGCCATTTTTCAAGCAAGCATATATGTCACAAAAACCAAAACCACAGCTAAATGCAGCACTAATCTTTGATGATCTTCATCAGATGACACTCCTAGGACATTATGTTATACAATACATGCATGTTTTGTTCAATCAAGTTCATATTTATATCAAAAAACAGCTTTTTACATTAGCATGTGATGCTCAGAACTAGCATACCCACCGCAAACTTCCGGTGAATTTACTAAATTACTCACGATTAACGTTCACAAAATACATAACAATTATTTTAAGAATTATAGATACAGAACTCCTTTATGCAATCGCGGTGTCAAAGTTTATAAAAGCTTTTCGGTGAAAGCACATTTTGCAATATTCTGAGTAGATAGCCCGGCCATCACGGCTAGCTAATTTGACACCCACCAAGTTTGGCACTCACCAAACTCAGATTTACTATAAGAAAAATTGGATTACCTTTGCTGTTCTTCATCAGAATGCACTCCCAGGACTTCTACTTCAACAACAAATGTTGTTTTGGTTCGAAAGAATCCATAGTTATATCCAAATAGCTCCGTTTTGTTTGTGCGTTCAAGTCACTATCCGAAGGGTGACGTGCCGGCGCATTTCGTGACAAAAAATGTCAAAATATTCCATTACCGTACTTCGAAGCATGTCAAACGCTGTTTAAAATACATTTGTATGCGATTTTTCTCGTAAAATAGCGATAATATTCCAACCGGGCTACGTTGTATTCGTTCAAACACTGAAAGTAAAGCATGGAGTCGTCTCGTACACGCGCGCTCCAGTGTCATTGTTCTCAGCAGGACCACTCACAAAAACCCCAGCTGTTTTTCGCCCAGAGACTGGAGAGCTCTTATTCCACTTTCTGGCGCCTTCCTAGAGCCAATGGAAGCCTTAGAAAATGTCACGTTACAGCAGAGATGCTGTATTTTTGATAGAGATGCCCTAGTAGGAGAACAAATTGTCAGACAGGGCACTTCCTGTGTAGAATCTTCTCAGGTTTTGGCCTGCCATATGGGTTCTGTTATACTCACAGACACCATTCAAACAGTTTTAGAAACTTTAGAGTGTTTTCTATCCAAATCTACTATTATATGCATATTCTAGTTTCTGGGCAGGAGTAGTAACCAGATTAAATCGGGTACGTTTTTTATCCGGCCGTGAAAATACTGCCCCCTATCCCTAACAGGTTTTAACGGCGGCTAACGCTGTGCTGCTCTCAGCCTTGTGTGTCTTTGTGTGTGTATGAGGTTGGCTATTGTGACAGCAAATCAATCCCGTCTCCAGGTGGAGACCCAGGCGGCGGTACAGACCTTTGCCAGCCCTACCTTCAGCTCTTTCCTGGACATGGTCCTGTGCTGCTCAGTGTTCCTGGCCCTCTCCCTGGCCTGCCTCCTCCGGCCCCTGCTCTCTCTCCCTGGGGCCCCCCTGCCTGCCCCGGCCCTCACCCTGGTTGCCGTGGCTGCCCTGCTGGAGGCCCTGGCGCTGGTGCTGTCTATACGGTAAGACGGTTGAGGGAGAGAAGGAGAGGTGGAGAGAGGGATGGGGAGGAGTAGGAAAAAGGGGGAAGAAGTTGGGAGGGATGGAAGGAGGAGGGGGAGAGGGATATGAGGAGTGGGTTGGAACTGGGGAGGAGGGGGAGAATGGTAAAGGAAGGGAGAGAACTAAGTGGGGTGAGGTTTGAAGATGTGGAAAAGGGGAGGCCATTAGCCTGTTTTTCAATGGGGTTGGATTACTGTACATGTATTGTCTGTTAGCCCTCTCTGAGCTAACCTTCTCTCCTCCTCTCCCAGGATGGCCTTCTACCTGGACAGCGTGATGAGCTGCACTAGGACCCTGCTGAGGGCCATCTCTGGCTGGGTCCCCCGTCACTTGATAGGGGCCGTGCTGGTGTCCCTGCCCGCTGTGTCTGTCTTCTCACATGTCACCTGTGACATGCACCTCTCCATACAGGTGAGCGTGTCTATTCTGTTCATTTGCCCTGGTAATTTCCTCCAGAGTTTGCTAATGCTAACGATTGTTCCTTCCTGTGTCTATCGGTGTCTCCCAGTTCACCATGCTCACCTGCTGTGCAGTGATCATTGCCATCATCCAGTACTGTAACTTCTGCCAGCTGAGCTGCTGGATGCGCTCGGCCATGGCCACCGTGGTGGGACTGGTGCTGTTCGCCCTGCTCTTCAGCCCACCCTGCAGGTCAGACACGTTATAATGGATTCTATTTTTTAACACATTTATGGCCCTTTTTTGTTGGTCGGAAAGGACCTTAAAGGGGCATCTGCAGTTCAAACAATAACAACACGTGACATCCTGTCACTGTTTTGGTAAACAACTGAGGAACGGGGCTGGAGAAATGTAACCACCCTCAAATTTGTATATTATCCATTTAATCCACTACCAATGCACTCACTGAAGTTTGATAGGATATTGTATACAATATTACCACAATGTCATAATTTAGTATGACTTTTCCTTTGTGCTGACACTCGGTGTAATTTAATTTGTCCTCTGTCTTCCAGTTCTGCCAACAGTATGTTATTTTGGTGAGTAGAATGAAGTTATCCATACAACTAATGATGCATTCACAATGTATCATTGGAAGGCCATGCTGTATTCTCAGATTATAAATATATCTCTCTCACTCCACCTTTCCTTAACTCCTTCCCTCTCTTTTTCTCCATCCCTCCTTCCTTCTCTCCCTCCCTGCCTACATTACTCTCCATCTCTACCTCCCTACCTCATTCTCCAACTCTCCATCCCTCCCTTCTCTCCTTCCTTGTTTCTCCCTCCTCTCTTTCCCCTTCTCTCTCCATCTCTCCCTCCCTTTCTCTCTCCTCCAGGTCTGGCGACACCACCAACAACAGTAACCGCAGCAGTGTTGTACATGGTCAGTCTGAGCCCACCGCTGACCCTGTGCCCCGCCTCCAGGACCTGCTGGGCCCCGAGGTGGGAGTGGCCTTCTTCCTGCTCCTCCTGCTCGTCTGGTTCCTCAACCGCGAGTTCGAGGTCAGCTACCGCCTCCATTACCACGGCAACGTGGAGGCCGACCAGCACCGCATCAAGATCCAGAACATGAGGGACCAAGCCGATTGGTTGCTTAGGAACATCATCCCCATCCACGTGGCAGAGCAGCTCAAAGTGACTCAGAGTTACTCCAAAAACCATGGAAATGTTGGCGTGATTTTTGCCAGTATCGTTAACTTTAGCGAGTTCTACGAGGAGAGTTACGAGGGCGGCAAGGAGTGCTACCGCGTGCTCAACGAGCTCATCGGTGACTTCGACGAACTGCTTCGCGAACCGCCCTTCAACAACATTGAGAAGATCAAGACCATCGGCGCCACGTACATGGCGGCGGCTGGGCTGAATGCGCAGCAGTGCGCCGAGGCACCGCACCCTCACGGCCACCTGCGGGCGCTGTTTGACTTCGCCCTGGAGATGATGCGCGTGGTGGACGACTTCAACAAGAACATGCTGGGCTTCAAGTTCAAGTTGCGCATCGGGTTCAACCACGGCCCTTTGACTGCAGGGGTGATCGGCACCACTAAGCTACTCTACGACATCTGGGGCGACACTGTGAACATCGCCAGTCGCATGGACACCACGGGCGTGGAGTGCCGCGTGCAGGTGAGCGAGGAGAGCTACTGCGCCCTCAGTGCCATGGACTACAACTTTGACTACCGCGGCACAGTCAACGTCAAGGGTAAAGGTCAAATGAAGACCTTTCTGTTCCCCAAGAGTGCGGACAGCGGTGCCCCCGTGCCCCAGTACCTGCTCTCCGTCTCACCAGAGATCCGGGTGCAGGTGGACGGGAGTATCGGGCGCTCGCCAACAGATGAGCTCTCTAATATGGTGCCTAGCTCCATGGCTGGTGTACCCAATACCACCAGTCCCTCGCTCAGCTCTGGGGTGTCCACGGGTCTGCTGCGGCCTGAGAGGGGGGTGGTGGAGGCTGGAGATAGGCCAGACAGTCGGCAACAATACTACTGTAGCCCTACTACTACAGAGACCATCGCAGCCAGACGCTCCTCCTCATCATCCTTTCTTGGTCTAGCCTCCCTGCCTATCACTAGTCAAGCTGGAGCTACGTTGAAAGTCAAAGAACCAAATCTGTCCATCACTAATAAAGGTGAAACTCCTTCAACCAACATCCAACAACCAAATCTGCCCGCCACTAGTCTAGCTGGAGCTCTTTTGACAGTCCAACAACCAAATCTGTCCATCACTAATAAAGGTGAAGCTCCTTCAACCAACATCCAACAACCAAATCTGCCCACCACTAGTCTAGCTGGAGCTCCTACAACAAACGTCCTCCAACAACCAAAACCTGTGGTGCCTGCCTCACCCCAGCTTCTCTCCCCTCAGAATGCCACAGCAACTGAGTCACGGAAGGAGGTGGAAAAAGAGAAAGAGGAGAAGGACGATGATGACATTATTGGCGAGCTAACGAAACTCTAAGACTGTTATGTCTGCGATAGCTTTTTGCATTAGCCTTCAGCCCTTTAAGCATGACCTTTCTTGCATTCCTGCCAGTTGAAGCTTATTATGGAACAGGCATATGTGACGAGAAGGCATACAGGAGGAAACACCTAAATGGCAGACTGTAAGAAACCAGTTTCTGGCTCCTCTGTTGTCAATTCTTCTCCAGGTTCGTGCTCATTAGGGCACACCTTTGTAAATCTTTTTGCAACTGTAAGCGAAAATGAGCGTTTCTTATTGAACAAGTTCAGATACTACGTTTGTTTTCTTCCGGTTCATGCCCACTGAACACGACCGATGTATCTGGTGGGCACAGTAAGAGGGAATAAGAAGATGGGGAAAGTACGATGGGCACTTATGTTGCTATAGAAACCCAGCCTCCTATGATCTACTTGATTCTCACTAACATCTTTAGTCTTTTTTTGTTCTATGTTTGGGCTTTTTTTTTGCCTTTTGTTTTTTGATTAAGTGCCTTTAGCACAAAATAATGTGTAGACCAAGCATATCTGGACAAGGAAAGAGGAAGAAACATAAAGGGAAAAGAAAACTGGGAAAGACTTCTACACTACAAAACTGTGAACCTTATGTACATTTTAAGGCAAAAGCTTGGTTTCTGTCAGTTTGTTATAGTTGTCTTTGATCTGTGTAGCTATGACATTGCTTTTATTACTGTAGTTAAGGAGTTTACAAGAATCGGAGCAATAAGGAATGCCACAGTGAGGAGTGAATGATGGGTTACAAAGGGAAGCAAGATGGAGTCGTCTTTTCACAGTGATTCACTTTAAATTGTCTAAGAAAAGCACAGGCCTCGCACAACGCTCTCAGACAAACCCACAACAATATCTACAACATCAGTTGGAAGGCTTGACTGTGTGCTTGTGTCTGTGCGCTACACTACAGTAATAACTGCCTTCCACGGCCTCATGTGGAGAGGTGGCTGTAAGTTGTCATTCTGCAACTGATGAAACCGTGGGAAGAAAGTCGGGAGTGTGATCAAGAAATAATGAAATCCCTCTTGCTGATGTGGTATCTTTTCTCCCGGCCCTGGTTAAAAGTAAGGACCTCTGTCTTACCAGCCTCAAGCCGTCAACTAGACCTTGGTAATAGTAATTAGGGCTGAATCCGAACTCCCACTTAAGTCTGTTTTAAGTCGAAGTCTCCCATTGACATCAATGCATGACTAAGTGAAAATGTTTAAGTTAGGACTTGACCCTAACTCTTTAACATATCATGAATTAGCTTCAACTGCACATTAGCTCTGCAAGTCTATAAAGCTAACTTTTAGCACCACAGGTTAGTTCATGTGCCATAACCTCTTCCTAGGCTACCGTTGTTGAGGTTTGAAGTGCACCCTTCTAGGTAGGCGTCCTAATAGGATGTTTCTATTGAACGTGCTGGTTTGCTTACAATACAGTTAACAATCTGTTAAAATTGTTACATGTGCGTCACGTACATATCATGTGGAATAGGCAAGAGCACAAACAGACCAGGCTAATCTTGAGTAGTCTCTTGTGACGGACCTGAGTTAAGATGTTGAGTGACCCAGTTTAACGGAATGGTAGATTGGTATATTGACCTTCAAATAGGACTTGATCTGCTATCGCCACTCTCCACTCCTGTTACTCTACCGTCCGGCTATTTCGGAATACATGCAATGGGGAATGCACCCGATTCCTCTTGTTACAGCATTCCTGCCAAATTAGATCCTGGATAATAAGGGAAGTTTCTAACATGCGTCATGTAGGAAACATATAAAACATATAAACATGTAAAGTGTTATTGTTCAGTGCTACATATTTTCCTATTTGTTTTGTGTGTTTGTTTTGTCGAAGTTAAGATCTCGTTGTTTTCTTTTTATATATGTACTGTATGCATTGTTTTATCAGACCCTTTCTTGAGAGAATTGAGTATGGTAAGCTGTACAGTGCATATCCTCCAACTGCAAGTCTAATCATCCCTGTCACTTTCTCTCTGTTTTAGTAAAAGTGCTTGGGTGCTCGGGGGAATAACAAAACAAGTAATGGTACTACTAGGTTTCCATCCATTTGGCGACAGATTTTCATGTGAATATTCTAAAATCTGCATAACGTAAATGTGCGCATTTTTCCACCGTTTGGTGTTTTTCCACCAAACGGACTTATTAAAGAAATCAGTGCGTGATGACACAGTGCACACAAAATGTACTTTTTCACTTAAGTTTTCACGTACCGAATAAAAATCTAAAGTTCAGGGTGTTTCCATTGCATTTTCAACTCTACCAGTAGTTTCGTTATAAAAACACTGTTAGGTAAAATAGCCTGATTGCCTACTCTGGTCTTGGTACATGCGCTCTTGCCAACAAATCACAGATACAGTGCAGATAGGCTAGTCTACATAATAAGATGATTATGGATAAGAGCGAGAAAATGTGTATTTTTCAAATGGCAGTCAAGCATCGATCAACATGTCACCAGAATCAGACCCTCGATATTTATTGAAAAGGAGCATCAAGATCACTGTGCACTTTCATCACCCTGTGAAGTTCATCATAAGTTAGGCCTATTTCATCTGTAGCCTAATAAACTGCTTATAATCGCGTGACTCAAGGTTTACTTCGATATGATTATTATATGAATATTTACCTTTAAAGGCGTTTCCACTGCCATTTCTCGCATAATTAATAAAAAAATTACCAACACAGAAAGATCCTACCCCGTCAAACAAACAAATGATCTTTTGGCATTTATAAAATTGTACCGAAACTTCCTGTTTCCATCACAGATGTTGTGATTTTTTTTAAATTCTACGGTATGACTTCACTCACACAAAAACTGGGGATGGAAACGTCTTATATTATTTGTGACCTCAGACATACTTTGAAACCTCAAAGGTACAATATCAAAGCGTTCTGAATTAGGAATATAACTTGGGAAGTAAAAGACTCCAAAGCAACATGTTTTAATTTAGTAAAGATGGCGATACTCAGGATATCCCAGCAATCATTTGGGTTTTAAGTGCATCTTTCAACTTTCAGCACTTAAGTTTGTCTTTTCTAGTGCCATAATTTGTTTTAATACAGGTTCCTTGTGTGTACTGCAAGAGTTTGCTAGTAGTGCCTTTTCAGTCATAGGAAAATCCTCTCTAAATCAACTCTGATATCATTTAATTAAGATTGCCATGTTTTGTTTCTCAAACCTCCTTGAATACACATTTTTTTGCTTTTTTACATGTGTACATATTTTACTCATCCAAGTTCTTTTAACTTTTTATATGAATTTGACATGTGCCTTTTCTACTACATAACCTGCTGAGCAATTGTTTCCAACATTTAGTATCACTGATATGAGTGTGAAACTCAATATTGCAGTTCATTGTCACTTTTTGGTACACAGCAGCCACTTATTTGTTCTGATGTGGATTTAAAAACAGGGAAAAACAAAAATGTAGTTTTGTTTTGTTTGACTGCATATTGTTGTACTGTGTAGAATTGCTTGAATGGGGTTAGGCCCATTTTAAGTGCATTAATCTACAAACGGGATTGTTTTCAAATTGTCAAATGTATTCTTGACGATTATGAGCGTGCAACCCTTGTTGTAACCGACCCAAATTCCACTGATTACAATAAAGGGACATATTGGAAACAATCAGTTTAAATAATAAACTTCACACAGTGTTATGTTGCTAAATGTCCCAAGGAAGGGGAAACTGCACAATTGAGGTCTGGACACATGAAAGGAAGATAAAACCCAGATATTAGCTACAGCTTATCTTATTGCTTTTGAGAAACTCTGCTTATCAACCTATGGATTCCTGGTGTTTTATCGTGTTAATGCTGGATAAGTAGCGTTCTTTCGAAAGCGAAGGGAAATAAATTGTTGAATTTAAGGCTAACTCTTATAGAGGTATTGGAGCTCAAATCTTATTCCCAATTCAGTCCGAACCGTACTGTGATGATGGCTCTATTTTCATTTCACACTGCAACTGTGTTGGATGTGTTACCGGACCAGCTCAGTACAGCTCTGTTGGGCTCAGTAGTGTGAAAAAGGTATTGGGTTCCCTACTTCAAAAAAAGCTTAGTACAAACAACTGGCCTTCACTGCAAAAAGGACTTCATGGATTGACAATGGGATTGAAACGTTGTGAACTAACAGAATGGGACTAGTTTTGATGCCAAATAGAGATGTGATTGATTTGATGTATGTTTGGCCTTATTTCCCCCTCTTTAATTTGCTCTGTCTTGTTGTGCACATTGATGACGGGTTGTTTCTATACTCACTAGTACTATATGTATGCAGTATGTATACATTTTGCACAAAGCACTCACTCTGTATGTACATATGCATTTTATATTTTGTATTATTTATACAGGTGCCATTGTTGAAGGGTTGAGGAATACATGGAAGGTTAGATACACGTTAGAACACTATTACAATTATGTCCAAATGTCATGTTTGCCTGCATGCATAGTATGTGTAACTGTATGATTGTGGGAGAGGGATGCTCTAACCCCAGTAGGCATAGGATTGTGTGCTGCCTGAACTTGTCCACTTCTTTCCACCTCAGTATGTCAGTCAATTTACATTTTAGTAATTTAGCAGACACACTGATCCAGAGCGACTTACAGTAGTGAGTGCATACATTTTTTCCGTACTGGTCCCCCTTGGGAATCGAACACACAACTTGGCATTGCAAGCACCATGCTCTACCAATTGAGCCACATGGGACACTGACAAGGACCTATAAGGACATTTTCCTGCCACCATTACTTCTATATAGGTCTAGGTGACAGATCTCTCCTTCCTAAGGGATCCCATGGTATTCCCCCATGAGTAGCCTGGTCGGTTTCAGATTGGTTTGTGCTGTTGGCAGCTCCTATGGTCAATGTAACAGTAAACAATGAACATAGGAGCTGACGAGACGGTGCAAACAGATCTGGTACCAGGCTACATCATCAACACCCTGCAAGGTAAAATCACACTGCTAGATATCTGTTAATGTTTTCAGACCCTGTTTCATATAAGCCTACTGTACAGTTGTGGCTGGTAGATCTTTGGCCTCCCTCCCACTGTATTTTATATAGCCTATAGCGCGCTGCATTTTTGGAGGGGTCTGCAAATGAAGGTAAAAAAAAAAGAATAAAGTGATTTTTTTCTGAGATTTGTTTGGATGGTTCTGTTTGCATTGCTTGATATTTATCCATTATTACAACTTGTAATGATGCATTTACAATTGACATGTAAACTTCTGTTGCTTGGCTCCTTAAATTGATACAAATGTAGCTGACTAGATGGATGGACAAGGGTGAAGTGCCCCACCATGGTCTTATGAGGGTTGGTGACTTGGTGATGCATAATACACAATGTATATGGGGGGCTGCACAATAACTGCTCACTTGTACATTGTTCTGTAACACTTTAGGTTAGAAAGTGCTTTGACAGCTACTTAATTTTTTGGGTTATTCCACCCCTAGAGGCTTGTTGATGTACGTCCACATGACGCACGGCAGGGCATAGGTTTGCGTAGGGCGTGATTGCACAGCCCCTCCCCCCCACAGTCTAGCTAGAAAGAAAAAAACTTTTTGTATCGGAGGAATCAACAGCCGCCATCTTGACGCGGCTCAGAATCAGGATTTCGGGAGAGCCTTATTTTTTAGACCGAAACGAGCCATTTAGACCGTGCTCAAACGGCTTTATTCTGCAGAAAATCGAAGTCTTTATTCCTTCGAAGATAATTATTGAGAAAAAACGAGGATTGGATCAGTTTTTGTCGTCTAGAGAGCCCCTCGTATATTTGATTTCCCCTTCAGAGAGCGCCGCTTCTTCATATCTCCTTTCCGAGACGATGTATTTATCGAGAGACAGTATCGAGAAAAATACATCGGCGCATACAAAATATTTTTGGAAATTTCTTGTCTTTATTGGAGGCGAAAATTGAATTTAAGGCTGTTCATTTGGACCGGGAAAAGGCGCTTATTTAAAGATGCCTATCTAGGGATTTATGGAGAAAGGGACTTGAATCCACACTATATACTTTTTTTGCTACTATTTTAATTTATTTTTCGTGAACTGAAATATTTTTTGGCCATAATTATTAACGATAATTATGTGGGTGTTGGGTGTTGGATTATCATGGGGTGATTGTCAGCGGCGAAGCGTGGCGCTGTTGCCTTTATTTTGAAACATTCTACACGGCTGACTAGTGCAAGCATTTTTCTATCTTGCCAGCTAGTTGGTTAAATACCCCTATACGTGGGTTGTGAATAAGAAAGAAGATTGTTGCCATACAAAAAATATATCTGGAAGGAGTCGAATTTAATTTTGCATCATTATTTAGTGATCATTCTTACCGATCACAATGGCTGACAATTTGCTGGACGTCGGACCTCCCAACGCAAAGCGACCGAAACTCAATTCACCTGCTCTTTCAGCGTCAGATGGTCCAGGTAAGCACCAAGTAGGGTCTATTTTTGTCGTCAGTCTATAGTGATAATGAAAACTCTACTTCTATGTTTTGTCTGGTGTTGACTGCGTTTGCTCGTGCACAATGTTCCTCACTTGGAACTGTCATATGTCAGCTCTCGAGCTTTGCAGTCTAGTTGCTCGTGGTACTAAATTGTCACACCCGACTGTCACTGAATATACAGTCACCCGTCTCTAGTAGCCAATCCCCCGCTGCTCTCTTCTCGACTTGCCCATATGCCTTGGTAGTAAAGTCAGCCTACTGGCGGTGTTGGTATTGCACCATGTGCTGATGTGTCTGTCACTCCTTCTCCGTTTACTAGCTACGCCTCTGAAAACTTGCCACCCCTATGTTCCGGATAATGTCATTGCGGTGGAGTGTGAGTTGGAGCAGCGGTCCGAACGCAGACGAGACTTGTGATATAGCCGCCGCGTCTGTTCAAAAGAAAAGTGCAACCTGTTGAATTTGGTTCATTTCAACACTCATAGACACTTGTTAACCTACCGGTATAGGACTATTGTATGAGTACAGTCAACAGAAGTGTCAACATGAACTTGAAGGTAAGTTGTATAAATGTTCATACAGAGTGAAACCGATAGGAATTTCTTAGACGCTGCCCTTGAATAGTGAAGTTTATGGACAGGTCTCCTGTGCTCATAAACCTAGCCTCCCAGACAATAACAAAAGTCTACCACAGTGCTGCCTTGGTTGGTTTTTATCAGAGAGAGAAGAACATGAAGCCTAAACCTAACCTCAGGGTCTACCACCACACTGTACCCACCCAAACACTCAGGAAACAGCAGAGGGTGCACCCCCCTATCCACATCGATGGGACCGCAGTGGAGAAGGTGGAAAGCTTCATGTTCCTTGGCGTACACATCACTGACAAACTGAAATGGACTACCCACACAGACTGTGTGGTGAAGAAGGCACAACCGAGCCTCTTCAACCTCACCAGGCTGAAGAAATTTGGCTTGGCACATAAAACCCTCAAACTTTTACAGATGCACAGTTGAGAGCATACTGTTGGGCTGTATCACCACCTGGTACAGCAACTGCACCGCCCGCAACCGCAAGGCTCTCCAGAAGGTGGTGCGATCTGCACAACGCATCACCGGGGGCAAACTACCTGCCCTCCAGGACACCTACAGCAGCCGATGTCACAGGAAGGCCAAAAAGATCATTAAGGACAACAACCACCCGAGCCACTGTCTGTTCACCCCGCTATTATCCAGAAGGCTAGGTCAGTACAGGTGCATCAAAGCTGTTTTTCGGTGTCTCGGTCCCAGCTATCTCAAGGCCATCAGACTGTTAAACAGAAATCACTAGCACATTAGAGGCTGCTGCCTATAGACATAGACTAGAAATTACTGGCCACTTTAAGAAATGGAACACTGGTCACTTAGGTAAACATCAATCTGGCATTACTCATCTCATATGTATATACTGTATTCTATACTATTCTACTGTATTTTAGTCCATGCCGCTCTGACATCGCTCATCCATATGGATATATTCTTAATTCCATTCCTTACTTAGATTTGTCTATTGAATATATGTTGGTAAATTGTTAGATATTTCTTGTTCGATGTTACTGCACTCTCAGAGCTAGAAGCACAAGCATTTTGCTACACCTGCAATAACATCTGCTAAACATGTGTATGTGACCAATAAAATTTGATTTGATTTGAACCTGCACAACTTCCCCTGGCTCCTGGCCTCATCGCTAGCCGCAGCCAGCCAACATATCGTTTAACATGGGTATTTAACAACCAGTCATATTTTATGCTTAACATTGTATGACTGTGGCAGCTGCACCACTCCCTGCCTCCACGCACAAGAGCTAAGCGATTAGTGCTTTTTAATGTCGGGTTCGGTTCAATTATTGAAAACTTTTTTTGGTTTCCATTATTTCTTTGACTATGCATTATGTGGGTTATATGCTGTAATACAAAATATAACAATTAGGGCAGTCCCTGACAATCTTTGACAATAGTCATCGACCAATCGATTGAAATGATAAAACATCCTATGTGTTTTAATCAAATCCATGATATGCACTGAGCTTGTCTTATGATTTAAGCGCACTGTTTGATGAAATAATTAAGACACACAAATGACTAGACGGAGTCCGATCGCAATTGATTTGATTCTGCCAGGCCGGGCTCAGACTTGCTGCTCTGTTAAAGAAAAATGACAGCGAGTGACTGTGAGACTAGCACTGGCTGTTTCTCTCCTCCCTGCTGCAGCGACCACCACAGAACATCAGCAGGGTTTATTCCGCTGTCCGTGTTGCTGAAGCTGCAACATAATTACAGCCATTTCTGACTGAAAAGTTATGTTACCGAAATCCCTCATTTGTTTAAGAAAAACATTCCCTCAACCCTTGCTCTCTTTACAAGACACATTTTATGCATCGCATGCACTTGACCAATAGGGCCTGACCTATAGCATATCATTATCACATCAATGAATTGGTTATAACAAACTCTGAACACCGTAACTCAATTGAGAGCAAAATGGATGCTGAGGACATGACAAACTCAAAACCGGGGAATGTTTGCTGGTTATTTGGGAGGAAAACGGGAAGTCAGATTTGTGGAATAAATGTGACTAGTTGTGGAAAATACTGGAGATAAAGAAAAATAAGGTAAGGAGCAAATTGAATATTTAATTGAATATTGTATTTTTTTCCCCCTTTTCCTCCCCAATTTCGTGGTATCCAATTGGTAGTAGTTAGTCTTGTCTCATCGCTGGAACTCCCGTACGGACTCGGGAGAGGCGAAGGTCGAGAGCCATGCGTCCTCTGAAACCCAACCAAGCCGCACTGCTTCTTGACACAATGCCCATCCGACCCGGAAGCCAGCCGCACCAATGTGTCGGAGGAAACACCGTACACCTGGCGACCTGGTCAGCATGCACTGCGCTTGGCCTGCTACAGGAGTCGCTAGTGCGCGATGAGACAAGGATATCCCTACCGGCCAAACCCGGACGACGCTTGGCCAATTGTGCGCCGCCCCATGGGCCTCCCGGTCGCAGCCGGCTGCGACAGAGCCTGGACTCGAACCCAGAATCTCTAGTGGCACAGCCTTAGACCACAGCGCCACCCGGGAGATCCCTATTATTGGCCTATTTTAAGTTGGTTTCCGCTCCTCACTTTTCTTAGACAAGGCGAAACCTGTTTTCTCATCTCCAATATGCTGTTTAACTTTGCTATTATGCACATAGCAACATGGTCTTGGTGACGGTGCCAATTCTGCAGCACGCTGATGTGTTTCAGAACCGCGGACAGCGACCGTTATCCAACGTTGGGAGAGAGCGCAATAATGTTGCACTATTGTTCTGACTTAATATAATCGTATACCATTTCAGTAGCACATGTCTTAAAATGGACTGTGCCATCCCCACGGCCTCCACAATGGATCAGTCCACTCATTGCGAACCAGACAGGTGTATTTTTACCTCTTTTTATTTTATTTTTTAAATTTTTTTACTTCTGCTCGACTAAAGAAATCTGGGGCGACCAACAGCCTAACAATCGACCAGTCGACTAAATGGTGTCAGCCTCATTAAATGCACTATGTATTATGTGGGTTGACTGCTGTAACGCACAATATATTTTTTCATGAAAGTCCCGTGATGGTGGTGACTGCCCATTACTGCTTATCACTTATTAACCACCATTTATTCACATTACTTTAAAATATTTCAGTTGTCTATATTACATTTGTTTATTTGATGACTATTTCATTCCAAGTCATCTCATCTCTATAGAGCTGCTGTCAGTGCTGCTCCCTGTCCTGTTGTTAGTGCTGAGCGATTAAATAAAAAAAATTTCTTCAGTTTTTTTCTTCAGTTTTTAAACTAATTGACCGACATTGGTTCAATTATTTAAATTCCTTTTCGTTCTGTTTTTTTGTGAACTCATTTCGCACATTGCACAGTTTCTCTAGAGATAATATCAGATCCAGCCTGAACTGTGCGATGTAGTAAGGAGTTGTAGTTTCCAATAGGCCAATATTCTATGTAGTTTAGTGCATAAAACGTTGTAATTAACAACAATGGCCATAATCCATTGCGCATCTACTTGTCCGGTCAGTGTTTTACGCCTGCTACGGAAGAGAGAAGAATACGCAATGGTGAGGCGATATAGAGAACAGCTGTTGCATCACAAGGTATGTCTACCTGAACATACATGATCTAAGGGATTGATAGATGGTATTTAGCAGTCATAAAATTATGCCTTATTTACTTTGAAGAACTACTAAAATAGTGATTTTTGACAGTCAGCAGCTCTATAGAGATGAGATTATTTTGGAATGAAATAATAAAGTCATCAAATAAACAAATGTAATATAGACAACGGAAATATTTGAATGTAATGTGAATAAATTATGGTAAATATGTAACTACCATCATGGGACTTACTTATTTATATAAATAAAAGTATGCCGACCGATGTCAAAAAGCACTAATCAATCACCTGTTGAGAACTTCAACTCTCTATTACATTGCACAGTTCAGGCTTGATCTGATTTATCTCTATAGAAACTGCACATCGAGCTCACAGAAAGAAAACCCCAGAAATATAACCGATGTTGGTCAATTAATTTAAAAAGCAAAAAATAACCAACATTTTGGGCCATCTCTCAGCACTACCCCCCCCCCCCCCCCCCCCCCCCCCCATGCTGCACATCTGTTCTGAAGTGTGTTGAGTGTGTGGTTGCCTGTACTAAACTTACACTTGGCTAAATGATATCCTGATAAGTTGAATTGACCCTATGTGGTGGTGTTAACCCCAGTCAGGACTGTATTTACTTACACCAGTGTGTCCCCAGATGGTGTGTTTGGGGGCTTACTGGGTCAAGCATTTTACAGAACATTGTTTTATTGATTTGGTGGTTCCTAAATAAATGTTTGTGTCACACTCACAACCCCAAAAAGTTAATGTTCCATTGTATTGTCCGGTAGCTTTGATGAAATGTGGTTAGGCTACCCACGCCTGCCTGGAAGAGAAGTCAGCTTTAAACCCTGCTTCACGTTGAGTTGTTCCCAGGGGTGTGACTGGCTGCCTCAGAATGTCAAAGCCAAGACTAGGAAGTAGCCTAAATGGAGGCCGGGAGGGCTGCAAAGTTCAGAGGGTGATCTATAACCTTCAGTGCTATCAGATTATCTTGTATTTAATCTGTCGCTGTAAAATGCACTTTAAATAATGTGACTTAACCTATGTGCTCTCCGTGACTTTAGTGAGGTTGCTTTGTTTTTAGATCTGTATTTTATATGGCAATGCCATGTGTAGCTTACATCCATTGTAGAGTTGTGGTAGTGAATTGCGTTTGGGGTTCATTGTGCAGTCGGTAGTGAATGGATGTTTCCATTGTGCAACTGTAAATTCTCCACCACTATCAAACGCTGGGGGGAAAATGCAAACATCTAAATGAGGCCAAGTTAGGGATTACAGACGCCACAACCAACTCTTTATTCTCAGTCAAGGAAAGTGTTCAAATCCCTCAATGTATCCATCGCCCAATGTCCACCTCTGTACCGGACATACAGAGAGACGACAAGGTTGACGATTGTCTGTCAACTGGGTCACGTTTGCTGAATGTTTTGCTGTGGAAAACAAATTCAAGCGTTTCTTATTGCAGGTCATTATTTCTTAAGTGCATGGAGTCCCTCTTTGTTTTGTCTTTCTTCCATTTGGTGCCAAATGAATATGACCCGGTTTACAAACAGCTCTTTGGTTCTGTCCTGGGCTGTAGTCTTCCCCACTGACAGGCCGGGGTCCTTTGCAGCCCTAGCTCATCTTTCAGTGGGGTGAAGAGCTGTCGCTGGGCAGTAAGGCACCATGACCCTCACTCTGCTGCCTCTTTAGAGGTGTGTACACACTAATGCACATCTTACACACACACACACCCCTCTAATGAACAGCAAACTAGAGGTCGACCGATTAATTGGAATGGCCGATTAATTAGGGCCGATTTTAATCGGTATTTTTGGCCACCGATTTGCCTTTTTTTTAATTTATTTTTTTACACCTTTAACTAGGCAAGTCAGATTTAAGAACACATTCTTATTTACAATGACTGCCTTGTTCAGGGGGGATTCGTTTTTGCAACCTTCGGTTACCAGTCCAACGCTCTAACCACCTGCCTTACATTGCACTTCACAAGGATTAACAGGCTGACTACCTGTAACGTGAGGGCAGCAAGAAGCAAAGGTAAGTTGCTAGCTAGCATTAGACTTATAAAAAACTATCAATCTTAACATAATCACTAGTTAACTACACATGGTTGATGATATTACTAGTTTATCTAACGTGTCCTGCGTTGCATATGATCGATGCGGTGCCTGTTAATTTTCATTGAATCACAGCCTACTTCGACAAACGGGTGTTGATTTAACAAGCGCATTTGCGAAAAAAGTACTGTCGTTGCACCAATGTACCGAACCATAAACATCAATGCCTAACAGGAATATTTAGACTTAGGCAACCGTTAGATAAAATACGGAACGGTTCCGTATGTCACTGAAAGAAAAATACTTTTTGTTTTCGAGATGATAGTTTCCAGATTCGACCATATTAATGACCCAAGGCTCATATTTCTGTGTGTTTATTATATTATAATTAAGTCTATGATTTGATAGAGCAGTGTGACTGAGCGGTGGTTGGCAGCAGCAGGCTCGTAAGCATTCATTCAAACAGCCCTTCGCTGTGCTTCAAGCATTGCACTTTTTATGACTTCAACCTGGGTGGGTATAATTTGTGGAACGTTCCAACAGGAATCTATTCCAAAAACGTAGTAAATAACAAGGTTTCCAAAAAACAACGCATACAAAGTTGTATAGCGGCAGAATAAGATACCTGGTAGGGAGTGGTCTATTTCATTGTGTTTTTCACTCGTCACGTTTATTCCGAAAAATGTCTGTCCTCACATGTCTGTTTGCCTATGGACAAACATTAAGAATAAGCTACGTGGTGAGTTGATGCCTATTCGGCAGCTAGTTAGCTAGGTTTGTATGCGTTGCTACTTTACATTTACATTTAAGTCATTTAGCAGACGCTCTTATCCAGAGCGACTTACAAATTGGTGCATTCACCTTATGATATCCAGTGGAACAACCACTTTACAATAGTGCATCTAAATCTTTTGGGGGGGGGGTTAGAAGGATTACTTTATCCTATCCCAGGTATTCCTTAAAGAGGTGGGGTTTCAGGTGTCTCCGGAAGGTGGTGATTGACTCCGCTGTCCTGGCGTCGTGAGGGAGCTTGTTCCACCATTGGGGTGCCAGAGCAGCGAACAGTTTTGACTGGGCTGAGCGGGAACTGTGCTTCCTCAGAGGTAGGGAGGCGAGCAGGCCAGAGGTGGATGAACGCAGTGCCCTTGTTTGGGTGTAGGGCCTGATCCGAGCCTGAAGGTACGGAGGTGCCGTTCCTCTCACAGCTCCGTAGGCAAGCACCACGGACTTGTAGCGGATGCCAGCTTCAACTGGAAGCCAGTGGAGAGAGCGGAGGAGCGGGGTGACGTGAGAGAACTTGGGAAGGTTGAACACCAGACGGGCTGCGGCGTTCTGGCTGAGTTGTAGGGGTTTAATGGCACAGGCAGGGAGCCCAGCCAACAGCGAGTTGCAGTAATCCAGACGGGAGATGACAAGTGCCTGGACTAGGACCTGCGCCGCTTCCTGTGTGAGGCAGGGTCGTACTCTGCGAATGTAGAGCATGAACCTACAGGATCGGGTCACCGCCTTGATGTTAGTGGAGAACGACAGGGTGTTGTCCAGGGTCACGCCAAGGTTCTTAGCACTCCGGGAGGAGGACACAAGGGAGTTGTCAACCGTGATGGTGAGATCATGGAACGGGCAGTCCTTCCCGGGAGGAAGAGCAGCTCCGTCTTGCCGAGGTTCAGCTTGAGGTGGTGAGCCGTCATCCACACTGATATGTCTGCCAGACATGCAGAGATGCGATTCGCCACCTGGTTATCAGAAGGGGGAAAGGAGAAGATTAATTGTGTGTCGTCTGCGTAGCAATGATAGGAGAGACCATGTGAGGATATGACCGAGCCAAGTGACTTGGTGTATAGTGAGAATAGGAGAGGGCCTAGAACAGAGCCCTGGGGGACACCAGTGGTGAGAGCACGTGGTGCGGAGACAGATTCTCGCCACGCCACCTGGTAGGAGCGACCTGTCAGGTAGGACGCAATCCAAGCGTGGGCCGCGCCGGAGATGCCCAGCTCGGAGAGGGTGGAGAGGAGGATATGATGGTTCACAGTATCAAAGGCAGCAGATGGGTCTAGAAGGATGAGAGCAGAGGAGAGAGAGTTAGCTTTAGCAGTGCGGAGAGCCTCCGTGACACAGAGAAGAGCAGTCTCAGTTGAATGCCCAGTCTTGAAACCTGACTGATTAGGATCAAGAAGGTCATTCTGAGAGAGATAGCAGGAGAGCTGGCCAAGTACGGCATGTTCAAGAGTTTTGGAGAGAAAAGAAAGAAGGGATACTGGTCTGTAGTTGTTGATATCGGAGGGATCGAGTGTAGGTTTTTTCAGAAGGGGTGCAACTCTCGCTCTCTTGAAGACGGAAGGGACGTAGCCAGCGGTCAAGGATGAGTTGATGAGCGAGGTGAGGTAGGGGAGAAGGACTCCGGAAATGGTCTGGAGAAGAGAGGAGGGGATAGGGTCAAGTGGGCAGGTTGTTGGGCGGCCGGCCGTCACGAGACGCGATATTTCATCTGGAGAGAGAGGGGAGAAAGAGGTCAAAGCACAGGGTAGGGCAGTGTGAGCAGGACCAGCGGTGTCGTTTGGCTTAGCAAACGAGGATCGTATATCATCAGCCTTCTTTTCAAAATGGTTGACGAAGTCATCCGCAGAGAGAGAGGAGGGGGGAGGGGGAGGAGGATTCAGGAGGGAGGAGAAGGTAGCAAAGAGCTTCCTAGGGTTAAGAGGCAGATGCATGGAATTTAGAGTGGTAGAAAGTGGCTTTAGCAGCAGAGACAGAAGAGGAAAATGTAGAGAGGAGGGCGTGAAAGGATGCCAGGTCCGCAGGGAGGCAAGTTTTCCTTCATTTCCGCTCGGCTGCCCGGAGCCCTGTTCTGTGAGCTCGCAGTGAGTCGTCGAGCCACGGCGCAGGAGTGGAGGACCGAGCCGGCCTGGAGGATAGGGGACATAGAAAATCAAAGAATGCAGAAAGGGAGGAGAGGAGGGTTGAGGAGGCAGAATCAGGAGATAGGTTGGAGAAGGTTTGAGCAGAGGGAAGAGATGATAGGATGGAAGAGGAGAGAGTAGCGGGAGAGAGAGAGCGAAGGTTGGGACGGCGAAATACCATCCGAGTAGGGGCAGAGTGAGAAGTGTTGGATGAGAGCGAGAGGGAAAAGGATACAAGGTAGTGGTCGGAGACTTGGAGGGGAGTTGCAATGAGATTAGTGGAAGAACAGCATCTAGTAAAGATGAGTTCAAGCCTATTGCCTGCCTTGTGAGTAGGGGGGGAAGGTGAGAGGGTGAGGTCAAAAGAGGAGAGGAGTGGAAAGAAGGAGGCAGAGAGGAATGAGTCAAAGGTAGACGTGGGGAGGTTAAAGTCACCCAGAACTGTGAGAGGTGAGCCATCCTCAGGGAAGGAACTTATCAAGGCATCAAGCTCATTGATGAACTCTCCAAGGGAACCTGGAGGGCGATAAATGATAAGGATGTTAAGCTTGAAAGGGCTGGTAACTGTGACTGCATGGAATTCAAATGAGGAGATAGACAGATGGGTCAGGGGAGAAAGAATGTCCACTTGGGAGAGATGAGGATTCCAGTGTCACCACCCCGCTGGCTCGATGCTCTAGGGGTATGCGAGAACACGTAGGCAGACGAGGAGAGAGCAGTAGGAGTAGCAGTGTTATCTGTGGTAATCCATGTTTCCGTCAGCGCCAGGAAGTCTAGGGACTGGAGGGTAGCATAGGCTGAGACGAACTCAGCCTTGTTGGCCGCAGACCGGCAGTTCCAGAGGCTGCCGGAGACCTGGAACTCCACGTGGGTCGTGCGCGCTGGGACCACCAGGTTAGAGTGGCAGCGGCCACGCGGTGTGAAGCGTTTGTATGGCCTGTGCAGAGGGGAGAGAACAGGGATAGACAGACACATAGTTGACAAGCTACAGAAGAGGCTACGCTAATGCAAAGGAGATTGGAATGACAAGTGGACTACACGTCTCGAATGTTCAGAAAGTTAAGCTTACGTTGCGAAAATCTTATTGACTAAAATGAGAAATGCTAGCTAACTAACACAACACTACACTAATCAAGTCGTTCCGTTGTAATGTAATAGTTTCTACAGTGCTGCTAGTCGGTAGAGGTTGGCTATTATACAAAAGCAACTTTGTAGCTAGCTAACATAACACTAATCAAGACGTTCCTTTGTAATGTATTTAGTTTCTACAATGCTGCTCGTCGGTAATAGTTGGCTGGGTATGGAACAATGGCGTCGCGGGGGACGGAAATAGCTGGCTAGCTAACCTAGCTAACCTCGATAATTACTAAACTACACAATTATCAACCTTTGACAAAGACAGCTATGTAGCTAGCTAGCTAACACTGCACTAGTCAAATCGTTCCGTTGTAATGTAATAGTTTCTACAGTGCTGCTAGTCGGTAGAGGTTGGCTATTATACAAAAGCAACTTTGTATGCGTTGTTGGTTGGCAACCTTTTCCTTTACGTTTTTTGGAACAGATTCCTGTTGGAACGTTCCACAAATTATACCCACCCCTTGAAGCCTATCAACCTCCAAGATTAGGCTGGTGTAACCGATGTGAAATGGCTAGCTAGTTAGCCGGGTGCACGCTAATAGCATTTCAAACATCACTCGCTCTGAGACTTGGAGTAGTTTTTTCCCTTCCTCTACATGGGTAACGCTGCTTCGAGGGTGGCTGTTGTCGATGTGTTCCTGGTTTGAGCCCAGGTAGAGGCGAGGAGAGGGACGGAAGCTATACTGTTACACTGGCAATACTAAAGTGCCTATAAGAACATCCAATAGTCAAAGGTATATGAAATACAAATCGTATAGAGAGAAATGGTCCTATAATTCCTATAATAACTACAACCTAAAACATCTTACCTGGGAATATTGAAGACTCATGTTAAAAGGAACCACTAGCTTTCATATGTTCTCATGTTCTGAGCAAGGAACTTAAACATTAGCTTTCTTACATGGCACATATTGCACTTTTACTTTCTTCTCCAACACTTTGTTTTGCATTATTTAAACCAAATTGAACATGTTTCATTATTTATTTGAGGCTAAATTGATTTTATTGATGTATTATATTAAGTTAAAATAAGTCTTCATTCAGTATTGTTGTAATTGTCATTATATATAAAAAAATTGAAAATAATTGTCCGGTTAATTGGTAGCAGCTTTTTTGGTCCTCCAATAATCGGTATCGGCGTTGAAAAATCATAATCTGTCGACCTCTACAGCAAACACACACACACACACACACACACACACACACAAATCCTCTCTAATAGCCCAGCACCACACTCACTCACCAACTTCTCAGCGATACATGGCATAGTGTGCCACAGACCTGCTTTCCTTTGAAGTTGTGAACTGGCACAGGGTCCTGAGTACACTGAGAAGATTTAGAGCCACAGATTGCGGATGGCAGCAGAGACAAAAAAGGGTTTTGTCTGACTTGAAAAAGCCCAATTCCCAGAAATTCCTCAAGCAGACCTGTGAAAAGAGCAGATTCCTTTCCTCACTCCCACTCACTCCTTCTCGCTCCCACTCAGCCCTGGAGAAAATGATGCCGGGAGGGAGGGTTATGAGGAGAGAGGAGAAGGCTGCTCTCTCTTGGAAGTGTTGAAGATGAATAGATAACCTGTATGAATGGATTTGTGATGGGTTAGTGTTTTTGACAGGCTAGAACTCTCCTCAGGAAGTCAAAACCTATCTAGCTAGACTGTGTCCCACACTCTGGATCTTTATTTGTTTAGAAAATTATCAATGCTGAATAGCGTTTTCCTGCTTAGCCACAAATGAAACCATACATCTTCTTTCTCACAATTTTGGCCCGATTTAGCCTATAGCAGTGGTTCTCAATCCTGGTCCTGGGGACCCAAAGAGGTGCAAAACATTTTTTTTGTCGCCATTGCACTACACACCTAATTTCAAATCATCAAAGCCTGATGGTGAGTTGATGATTTGAATCAGGTGTGTAGTGCTAAGGCAAAAACAAAAAATGCGCAGCCCTTTGGGTTCCCCAGGACCAGGATTGAGAACCACTGGCAAATAGTAAATGGATTCACTGCATAAAAGCATAGTGTGTGTTGTCATGGGTTTGGCTGGCTCAAGTCATGTTTCTGAGTCCCATTATTACTGTGGTAGACCACAAACGCACGCTTTGCTCTGCCCCTCCCAGCCCTACAGAGCACCTTACAGCCTGTCAGCCAGTGTAGGCGGGACGGCTGTCTCGGGTTTGATGTGAGTCTTAATGTGTGACATTATGCCGTGTGTGTTTGATCCATGGATGCCAGCCAATGTCTGTTTTGATCGGTACGCCAGTGGTTGTGTTCACTGTGTGTTGGTGCCCGTCTTGAGAAATTGGCTCCAGACAAGTATTCTTCAGGCACATTGCTTACCTAGTGGGTGTTCTCTCCTCCACCCGGGCTCGGTGAATGGGCACCAACCCCTGGGTGGGTGAGCATTATTCCACCCATGTTAGCATTAGTGTACATACAGCCAAGCGTAAAAACACTGCCTTCAGTTCCACCCGCTTCAGGGGAAACGGGGGAACGGTCCCAGGCGGTGCGCTCGCTGTGAGGGTTAATGTATCTGCTGAAGTGGAACTGATTAGAATGGGATGGTGGGGTGAAGGGGGCACTACTGCAGATGTCCCCCCAAAATAGGAGTGGGACCAACGGAGCCCTGCTGCACAGTATGGTTGTGGGCGGTATCCAGATTTCCGTACCGTTTTACATTATTACTAGCTGTGCACACAAGGGGTGCTATTTCCCAAGCTAGCCACCTTTAGCTACCAAGTTAGCAAACCAATTGAATAGTTGGAGAAAATGCATTTGGCACATCTTAGGTAGTTAACTTATAAGATATTCAGTTGGCAAACAGCAGGGGTCACATTCAGTTTAAGAAATCTGCATTTTCAAGCATTTCACCTGCATTTTTATATTGAAAGTCAAGTGTTTTTTTGCATCAATAAAGTGATAAGGGGTGGGCAACTACTTTTTCTAAACACAAAATACATTAGTGCCACTATAGTTTTCATCAGATGACAACAGAAGTGCAATGCTATTTGCTTAGCAATCAAATTTATTTATAAAGCCCTTCTTACATCAGCTGATGTCACAAAGTGCTGTACAGACACCCAGCCTTAAACAGCAAGCAATGCAGGTGTAGAAGCACGGTAGCTAGGAAAAACTCCCTAGAAAGGCCAGAACCTAGGAAAAACCTAGAGAGGAACCAGGCTCTGAGGGCTGGCCAGTCCTCTTCTGGCTGTGCCGGGTGGAGATTATAACAGAACATGGCCAAGATGTTCAAATATTCATAGATGACCAGCAGGGTCTAATAATAATAATCAGTGGTTGTAGAGGGTGCAACAGGTCAGCACCTCAGGAGTAAATGTAAATGTCAGTTGGCCTTTCATAGCCGATCATTCAGAGTATCTCTACCGCTTCTGCTGTTTCTAGAGAGTTGAAAACAGCAGGTCTGGGACAAGGTAGCACATCCGGTGAACAGGTCAGGGTTCCATAGCCGCAGGCAGCACAGTTGAAACTGGAGCAGCAGCATGGCCAGGTGGACTGGGGACTGCAAGGAGTCATCAGGCCAGGTAGTCCTGAGGCATGGTCCTAGGGCTCAGGTCCTCCGAGAGAGAAAGAGAGAATTAGAGAGAGCATACTTAAATTCACACAGGACACAGGATAAGGCAGGAGAAATACTCCAGATATAACAGACTGACCCTCGCCCCCGACACAAACTACTGCAGCATAAATACTGGAGGCTGAGACAGGAGGGGTCGGGAGACACTGTGGCCCCGTCCGACGATACCCCCGGACAGGGCCAAACAGGCTGGATATAACCCCACCCACTTTGCCAAAGCACAGCCCCCAGACCACTAGAGGGATATCTTCAACCACCAACTTACCATCCTGAGACGGTAGCAGCCACACTTTAGTAAATTAGCTATCTTATAATGTAAAAGCTTGGTACTTTTTGCAGTAATGATGGGTTGCCATCATATTTCTAATGTTTATCATAGAAAAAATGTAGCCAGCTACATTTCCTGATGTTTTGCCTGAAGTTAATCTTGCATTTGAGCTTAATACCAAAAAGTATCAGAAAAGTAGCCTACACATCAGTCAGAGAACTATCTGGTGATCTAATGATGAGCACAAAGATTTTTCATTCGAGTGGAGAAGTGCAATTGAAGCATGAAATTAGTCCTTTGACATTAATGATTTGGAGTGAACCCTGACTAAAGCCGAGAAGAATTTACAATAAGAATAATTTTAGAACTGCGTTTAGCAAGATATATCTTTCGGCGTTTATTTACCCCTTTCTGCATGAAAAACAGAATCCTGGATTAACTTCACCCCAGATTAGTAGTGAATTTATCACGTTTGCTCCATGTGCTCTTTGTGACTGGCTCAATTGAATTTTTGTGTGCTTAAAATGCCCAATCCTCTCCCTCACCTCTATCCTCCTAACACCTCATCTCTTCCTCTCCCTCTCCTCTCCACCCCACCACTCCTCACCTCTCCCTCCCCTCTGTTCTCCTCTGAACAGTCTTGGTCTGCAGGGTGCTAATACTCTCTGATGTGAAACAGGCAGGATTTTGCCGATCAGCGTGGGCATTTTTCATTTAAACCTGAGTCTGTCTGATAAAGGGCTGCGGGAGAAAAAAACAGTCACCTCTGCAGCTCAGACCTCCTCTCAAAGACTGCTTAGTTTAACCCTGTCTCAGATTGTTCTCCCCTCGTTTTTCTTGAATGGCTGGCTGTGGTTTGTTCATAAAGACGATTCAGCAAATGGATTGCAGCGTGCCACTAATTCTCCACATCTTGAAGTCATCACACCTCAGTATTATAAAGCGCAGTATTAAAGTTTTTACACCACAGTCTCTCTCCAATCAAAGCTGAACAAACAAACTGGGACGACTGGTCTCCCCCCTCCATTTTTGAAATTTGGCGTTAAATGTGATTTTAAAGGAAAGCATACCAGACTGGTGAGGTGTAGGTGTCCTCTTAAATTAGCTCTCGCTGTGTGCGTGTGTGTGCGTGTGTGTGTGTGTGTGTGTGTGTGTGTGTGTGCGCGCGCGGCGTTGTCTTTTAACTGACACATAAAGGTCCCAATATCTCTGATAGATTCTGACCATTGTAGCTGGTGATTGATTTGTTACTTGTCAGATGCATGGAAGAAATATACAAATCAAATCATTGACCATCAAATTATATTGGTCACATACACATGGTTAGCAGATGTTAATGCGGGTGTAGGGAAATGCTTGTGCTTCTAGTTCCGACAGTGCAGTAATATCTAACAATTCCACAACAACTACCTAATACACACAAATCTAAAGGGATGGAATAAGCATATGTGCATATAAATATATGGATGAGCGATGACCGAGCAACATAGGCAAGATGCAATAGATGGTATAAAATACAGTATATACATATGAGATGAGTAATGTAAGATGTGGAATTATTTAAAGTAACTAGTGATACATTTATTAAAGTGGCCAATGGTTTGAGTCTGTATGTAGGCTGCAGCCTCTCTGTGCTAGTGATGGCTGTTTAACCTGTTTGGGATAGGGGGCAGTATTGAGAATTTTGGAAAAAATATGTGCCCATTTTTAACTGCCTCCTACACCAACTCAGAAGCTAGAATATGCATATTATTATTCAGGTTTGGATAGAAAACACTCTGAATTTTCTAAAACTGTTTGAATGGTGTCTGTGAGTATAACAGAACTCCTATGGCAGGCAAAAACCTGACAAGGTTTCATGCAGCAAGTACCCTGTCTGACAAGGAGTCGTGCGTCTTGCATCTGTTTATTGAAAAGTAAGGATCTTAGCTGTAACGTGACAATTCCCAGGGCTCCGATAGGCTCTCAGAACCCGGGAAATACCTGAAGGTTGACGAGGCAGCCTCAGGCTGAAACATATTATCGCCTTTGGTAAGTGGCGGATCAGAGGACCATTGAATGAGGCGCGTGCACGATTCGCTCCTGAGGAGAAATTTAATTCGGCTGTTTAGGCTCAATGCATATTCCCGGTCGGAATATTATCGCTTTTCTACGAGATAAATGGCATAAAAATTGGTTTTAAACAGCGGTTGACATGCTTCGAAGTACGGTAATGGAATATTTAGAAATTTTTTGTCACGCCAATGCGCCATGCGCGAGACCGTGATGTTGCATTCTGATAGTGTCTAGAACTCACGAACAAAACGTCGCTGTTTGGATATAACGATGGATTATTTGGGACCAAACCAACATTTGTTATTGAAGTGCAGTTTCCGTACTAGGCGGTGATGCAGTCCGACAGGATGCGCTCAATTGTGCATCTGTAAAGGTGACAAGTCAAATTTACTTCAGCCTACTGAGGTTGAAGAGGCACTGTTGCACCTTCTTCACCACGCTGTCTGTGTGCGTGGACCATTTCAGTTTGTCTGTGATGTGTACGCCGAGGAACTTAACTTTCCACCTTCTCCACTGATGTCTCGTCGATGTGGTTAGGGGGGTGATCCCTCTGCTGTTTCCTGAAGTCCACGATCATCTCCTTTTGTTTTGTTGACATTGAGTGAGAGGTTGTTTTCCTGACACCACACTCCGAGGGCCCTCACCACCTCCCTGTAGGCTGTCTCGTCGTTGTTGGTAATCAAGCCCACTACTGTTGTGTCGTCTGGAAACTTGATGATTGCGTTGGAGGCGTGCATGGCCACGCAGTCATGGGTGAACAGGGAGTACAGGAGGGGGCTGAGCACGCACCCTTGTGGGGCCCCAGTGTTGAGGATCAACAGAGTGGAGATGTTGTTTCCTACCTTCACCAGCTTGGGGCGGCCCGTCAAAGTCCAGGACCCAATTTCCCAGGGTGGGTTTGAGACCCAGGGCCTCAAGCTTAATGATGCGCTTGGAGGACACTATGGTGCTGAATGCTGGTCAAATCAGGTGGTTTTTATTTGCAGTAGGCTTAAACTTGAATATGGATGTTTGTCCTGCTTTTTCAATTTAGTTCAAAAGAAAATAAAAGTTTATATTAGGCAAAAGTTTATATTAGGCAAATGTTTATTAGATTTTTTTCTTAAGTCTTGGCCCCACTGTTTGCTCTCTGAGCCAAGCTAGCTAAGAGCTGTGTGTGGTTGAGGTATTGGTAACACACGTCACTAACTGCACAGTGTTTATCCCCCCTTGCCTGGTAACCTTTTGGGAGAACCGTGTGTGTGTGTGCAGGCCTGTGTGTGAAAGCGAGGTCTTAGCTAGGCTTGGAGACTCACATTGCTCCATCCCCTTTGACTGGCGCTGAATACTGCGCCGCCAGCAGCTAATTGACCGTTCAGGCGTACGCTGCTGCTGAGGCGGCCGTGGTGGCTTCTGCATGCTAAATTCTCCCGGCTGTGTGTAGTCTGAACCTTTAAATCTAATCAGTCCCATTAGCACCACGATCTATGTCTTTTTCTCCCTTCCCCTCCGCTGCCTGAGTCGGCTGTCAGGAGCTAGAGGAAGGATTTGCCTGACCCCTTAGGCACAGATAGGAACAGTTTACCCTCTCCAAATTCTAACTGTAACTGGTGGGAATGCCAAACTGCCCTAAGGTCAGTGTCAGTAGGGGCGAGTCAGGATCCCTCAGAAGGGATGATACTGAGGGATATTGGCAGGTACACAAACACACTGAGTTCTTCTCAACTCTCCTGCTCAGACCAATGCATTTGAGGCCTCTCATTTCAGGCTTAGCTTCACTAGACTATCTGCTGTCATAGTCTACCTCAGCCTTGTTGCATGTCTGTTTCAGTGAAGCTGAACTAGAGAAGTCTCATTCTAACCCGGCTTGAGTCCAGGCAGATCAATAGGCAGGGCAAATAAAGCCTGTCAGTGGAGTATGGCTGAGGCTCAGGTGTTTTAATGGAGCCGTGGCTGAGGAGAGTGTCTCTCTAACCTGTCTGTGGACTGGTGTCTCCCTCTCTCTGACCGGTCTGTGGACTGGTGTCTCCCTCTCTCTGACCGGTCTGTGGACTGGTGTCTCCCTCTCTCTGACCGGTCTGTGGACCAGAGTGTCTCCCTCTCTCTGACCGGTCTGTGGACTGGTGTCTCCCTCTCTCTGACCGGTCTGTGGACCAGAGTGTCTCCCTCTCTCTGACCGGTCTGTGGACTGGTGTCTCCCTCTCTCTGACCGGTCTGTGGACCAGAGTGTCTCCCTCTCTCTGACCGGTCTGTGGACCAGAGTGTCTCCCTCTCTCTGACCGGTCTGTGGACCAGAGTGTCTCCCTCTCTCTGACCGGTCTGTGGACCAGAGTGTCTCCCTCTCTCTGACCGGTCTGTGGACCAGAGTGTCTCCCTCTCTCTGACCGGTCTGTGGACCAGAGTGTCTCCCTCTCTCTGACCGGTCTGTGGACCAGAGTGTCTCCCTCTCTCTGACCGGTCTGTGGACCAGAGTGTCTCCCTCTCTCTGACCGGTCTGTGGACCAGAGTGTCTCCCTCTCTCTGACCGGTCTGTGGACCAGAGTGTCTCCCTCTCTCTGACCGGTCTGTGGACCAGAGTGTCTCCCTCTCTCTGACCGGTCTGTGGACCAGAGTGTCTCCCTCTCTCTGACCGGTCTGTGGACCAGAGTGTCTCCCTCTCTCTGACCGGTCTGTGGACCAGAGTGTCTCCCTCTCTCTGACCGGTCTGTGGACCAGAGTGTCTCTCTCTCTCTGACCGGTCTGTTGTCTGTGGATCAGAGTCTCAGCCTGCGTGCTAAAACCTGACTGTTTTTACCTCTCAGGTTGTAGTGTGTCTAACAGAGGATGTTCAGCTTCAGTCGTAACAAAGACCAGGGTGAGTCATCATGTCGTGGCCCAGCCGATGCACTTCAGCTTATAGAACCTTGAGGACTCTCAGGAATTTTTTTGATGACTCAAAATGTCAAAGTATTTTCAAATCGTTCTCCTTTTATGTCCCGCCTGGCAGCACTTGGCATTCTGCTGTCTCCTGGATGGTTTTTGGCTTCTCGCCCATGGAACTTTAAAAATAAATGGTTGTCAGATGGATGAATGGTCTATCAGAATGCTGGTACTACAGCTGGTCTCTCTTTCTGTTAGTCACATCTCCTGGTCTCGCTCTCTATACATGCTCAGTCTGTTACAGGACTGACTGCTGTTACTAGACATGGTGTCTGAGACACAGGTGCTTGCCTTCATGGGATATGCACATATTGTATAGACCTAGTAGAAATATCTCTTCCCATTCAGGGGTCCTCTGTAGCTCAGTTGGTGGAGCATGGCGCTTGCAATGCCAGGAACATGGGTTCAATTCCCGGGACCACCTATGACTAAGTCTTTTTGGAAAAAAGTGTCTATTAAATGGCAATTATTGATATTATTATTCAGTGACTGTCGGCCAAATTAAAAAAGGGGTTAAGTAGTGTCAAGCTCAACCGCTAAACTGACCATAAATCTTCATTCGAGTTCTCTGACAGCACTGGTCTCTCTCACTAACAGACTATCCCATTACAACCTTGCAACCTGTTCAGGCGCTCCCACCCTGGAAGAGGGAGGATCTCTCCAACTTGAGAACCTGACAGTCAAGGCACTGCGCTGGGCGTGCGACGGTTTGCCTCATGCCATTGTTATCTTTTTCTGAGTGTGCACACACACCCTTACGTGCAGGACCTTGACATGAGCATGTGATTTGGACTCTAGGCCTCATTAGTGCTCTCTCTATTTGTGTGTGTGTGTGCTGTGTTTACTCAGCGCTCAGAGTTCATTCCTCCCAAAGGCCCTAGCCAGCCACAAGAATGCTCCCTGCTGCTCTGGCGACTGGAGAGGAGGGAAGCCCATAGCCCAGGCTCTTGTATGGCAGTCACCCTTTTCTGCATACACGCAGTTCCCCTCAACGCTCTGGTCAGTCCAGCCCTGGGCCGGGTTCACTTGGTCGAAAATGCTCCAACTGAGTGAAAGAGGGAGGTGCTATATGAATATGAACTTGTCCAATATGTTTTTTGGTTTTGTTTTCATTATCCATTGCAAAACGTTTTGCTACCGGGTGCCCAAATGAACACGACCCAGGCCTCAGAGCCGATTCATTTCAGGCACAGCTTCACTATGTGACTGACTTCTCACTGCTGTCAGACACAACAAGGCCAGAGTTGTCATGAAGTGGTTCAACTGTTCCCTTGGAGAACCTCCTCACCTACTCAACCCCTCTTCAGCACTACTACAGTTAATGAGGCATGGTCTTGTTAGCCTATTAGTTGAAACACAGTGCAACCTCTCCCCTCACAGACATGTATGACACACAAACAACTTCCTAACGGATACAGTAAAGTCATTGTCGTTGTCATGTATCAGTTATTGTTGGGGTATACAGCTGTTATTGCAGCAGAGGGACAGTAATGTGTTGGGGCTGTGGAGTTGGGATGGTAAGGTGTGAGAATAGGCTACACTGCAGGGTGTCTGTTAGCCCTTAATAGCTGGCTTTTGCAACCCCCAAAAATTATAATGGATAAAGAAAATGGGCACTGGCCAATTGTCTGGAAGAAAAAAAAATCCCATTGCAAAATAATGCTTTTTAGCCTCTTCATTGATGGAAATACAAGTCCATGTAAATACATTTGACCGGTCATGCTGATCGGTCTATAGGTTAATTTGCATAATTTTGTGGAATTAAATTGGCACGTGTTTTTAGGCGTTATGTATCTTATTTATCACACGAGCACTTGCGAAGTGCGGGTTGACTCAATCTGCAGTCCCCCGCGGTTATATCTACAGGGTGTGCATAGGCCAACCCCTCTTATACACTACTGCTACACTCTGTTCATCATATATGTATAGTCACTTTAACCATACCCACATGTACATACTACCTCAATCAGCCTGACTAACCGCTGTCTGTATATAGCCTCGCTACTGTATATAGCCTCGCTACTGTATATAGCCTCGCTACTGTATATAGCCTCGCTACTGTATATAGCCTGTCTTTTTACTGTTGTTTTTATTTCTTTACCTACCTATTGTTCACCTAATACCTTTTTTGCACTATTGGTTAGAGCCTGTAAGTAAGCATTTCACTGTACGGTTGTATTCGGCGCACGTGACAAATAAACTTTGATTTGGATGTGTTGAATAAAGAGAAACCATTACTTAAAAAATACTTAAATATATAATAATTTAGCAATTTATATAGGCTACGTTGAGCTTTTTCTTTCATTATTTTAGGCTTTCTGGTAAATAAAAAGGGAGGGACAGAAAAGTAATGTTTGGAAAATATTTGGTGAGGTGATAAAAGGATGATGGCAGTGCTGGCTTTGTTATGTGAGATGATTGTGAGACACTATACAAAGTAAATAGTCACAAGACGGACTTCAAATAGTCCTATGGCATGTCAAGGGAACTGTAGTCTGCTGTATAGATGGGTTAAATGGAAACTGAAATCTGGACAACAAGCCAGAATAACCTGTTTTTATGATAATACTAGTCCTGTTTGAATCGACATCCCCTGTGTTTTTAGAGAAATGTCAGTTATACTTGTGTTGCTTGCGGTTTGAGCAAGAAAACAATAACTGATTTGATAAATTGAACGAAGTCCTGTGCATAGCTTACATATGAAGGGCTTACATGCAACCCTTGCTGTTAATAGATCACAAAGCAGCATACAACCGGGCTAAACGTTTGGAACAAGTTCACTTTCTCATCCATAGCCTAAAAACGCATATCAAATGCAAGTTAGTTGTTTAGCTCACATCTGTAGGCTGAGGGCATGTAGGACGTCTTCTACTGTGGATCGCTAAAATAACCTAATGATTATGTTCACACTTCCTCAATTCAAATATTATGGCGACACTATCCCAAGGATGGTTTGGTATGGTTTAGAAACTTGGGAACCAAGCTGGAGTTATCAGTGTAGCCTGTCATCGCCTGGACTTGTTGAATATCAACACGCATAGAAAAAAACTTTCAGACTCCCATCAACTGTAAAAAAAAAAAAAAAATAAGAAAAAAAAAGACAATTAAAAAAAAGTTACAATTACAGGTGACAGTTTGGAGAAAAAAACCATATTGAATCATCCTCTGGAATAATGGGCATTCTGGGGTATTAAATACATAACCAACGTTCTGTGGTAATAGTGGGTCCTGTGCAAATAGCGCTATAGCCTTACTAATAACTCCTGCAGAATTAAGTATTTCTTGCAGTCAAATTATTCACCAAATGTAGGCCAAAAAAATAGCATCTTGAGAGAATGCAATGCTCAGATATGATCTGTAGAAGGGCTGTATCATCTGTAGAAGGGCTGATTTGAGTATTTCAACCACACACAATATGCATCTAAGCCCAACTGAAACCTTATTAGAAACACGTTGGGTCGTTTTCACAGCTTTTTCTTTGCGACCGGTCAAATTGATGTAATTTGAACATTTTGCACAGAATCTTTTTTTTCTGCTTTATTGTATTTCCTCCACAGTCCCTAAACGTCTTTGCTCCGCAAAAGATGACCGAGATCTTTACCGGACGTCAACTAGATTTGAAGCACTCATTCTATTGATCTATTAAATTATTCTGTTGAACAAGGGTTTATTTGGTCTTCTAGGGTAACATATGTCTATAATTAGATACACGTAGCTTCTCTTTTGTCAAGTTGACTAACAAATAGCCTAGGGCTGGGCGATATGGACCAAAAGTCATATCCCGATATATTTAGGCTGAATATCGATATAAGATATATATCCCGATATTTTTTCCGCAAAGTGAGAGCAAATGTTCAGTCAAAGTCAAAGCCAGATATGACATGTCTCAAGTAGTTTTATTGAAACCGGCTATTTCAGTGAACAGTTGAAAAATCAAATGAATAAATAATGAACAGGGCTCTTCACCTGGTTCAGATTAAATGCTCAGCTGTTCAAATAACAATAGCATGTAAACATAAACACTGTATAACAACAGGAGTACCTTTTTTGAAATCAAAGCTCCATAAGGTGCCTGACTTCAGTGTACATTTGTGGCAGTGCTTCTCGTGCAAAGTAGTTGCGACTGGGAAGCTCATATCTCGGGTCCATAGTTTTCAGTAGCTTTTTGAATCAGACTTGTTCCACAGTTGCAACAGGGACCATATCTTTAACAATGTGATAGGACACCGCTTTAGTTATAGTACACCACTTGCCAATTTTCTTTTCATAAGGCACACTGCGGGAAAATGAAGTTTGCAGTGAGCTTTGTTTCGGGGCTGGAGCGTTTTCGGGTTGTCGACGGCTTGCGGCTGGGGCTTCTGCAGCGCGCAGTTTCACACACTCTTCGTATTGCAGTTTGTGCCACTGTTTTAGGTGGTGAAAAAGATTTGTAGTGCTTCCACCCCTGGCTGGAACTTTTTTATGGCACTGCCTACATATAACGTGATTTTGTTGCTCATCTGATACTTTGAATCCGAACCATCTCCAAATTACTGGGCCAATGCTTTTTCTTTTACTAACCAATTCCTCCTCCAAACTCTCCGCAGACGCTGTTGCTTCCTCCATGTTTGTTGAAGTGTCTGTTCCTGCCCCTCCCCCCTCTGTGCATGAAAGAGGAGGCGCGGGGAGCAGCGCAGAGAGCTCCGGGTCTGCAGCTTGCTTGGAGCAAGGATCAAAGCGCAAATTTCAACTATATCGATATATGCGAAATGGTCTAATTTCATATCACATTTAAAATATATCGATATATTTTTTTTATATCGATATATTGCCCAGCCCTAAAATAGCCTACCAAATTGTCTAAATCAGGCAAAACAATATCCTGCACTCCATCAGAAAATCGTGTTGCAGTCTGACTGTAGCCTGGAGTGCATTTTTCTATATTTGTGTGTTAGGGTTGGGTGTGGGCCTGAGATTTTCACTTTATCACATATAGTCGGGTGGTTGTAGATAGGTTATTAGCTATTGGGTGCGGGTGAACAAACAGCTGACCCATGCACCACTAACACGCGCAGCTTACAGATTCAGAACCTAAGAAGAAAATCTGTGTGAGAGCTGCTGCTACAACTCCTCCAACATATCCTTCGTTGCTGCTGGAGTGCAACGTGCTTTTATAAGCCCAATCATTGCCCAACAATTCTAAGTACAATTGCTTGTTAACAGTTTTGATGGCCATGATTTAAAAAAATATACGATGGTAATTGAAGCACGCTTTTCAATTCGCCATTCAAATGCACAGGCAACGATAGGCAGGCTTCAGTGCATCACACAGCACTTTGCAATGAGCATTGCAGTATGCATTTTAAAAACTTACTTAATTGTTTGAAACCTGAACGTTTTATCAGGCATGTCTTACCTTGCTTTAAAGTACCCTATAGTGTAATTTCACCTCAAAATATATACTATTTAATAAATATAGTACTTAACATAGCTTTTGAACCAAACCTTTTTCTAACAATGAGTTAGACATGAGGAATCCAATGAAACGGTCCAAAGTCACCTCTGGACCCCCCACACCCCTTGCCAATTCCTCCCCAACAACAACTATATATAATCAGTTCTCTGTCAGACAAGTAGTATAGAGCTGTGGCTCGGACTATTGCGTCATCCTATGTAACGTATTCTCAGTAAAATAAAAAATCCTGTTAAGAGAAATTAGTAATTGATATCGTTAGGTTTATTTTTGCGTCATACATCCTTATATTACCAGGTTCTGACCACTAGATGGAGTTGTTCCTGCTATTAGGTGAACACTGAAATGTATTCTCAGTGAATATTTATTTCTCTGGTAAGAGAAATTAGTAATTGAACTTGTTAGGTGTATGTCCCATCCTACATCCTGGTATTACAAGGTTCTGACCTCTGACAGATATCATTCTGAGCACCGTGGGTGGACGCCCTAATTGGGTTACGCACCCAATGCACATGGGTCCGGTAAATGTAAAAATGTTAGGTACATTTAAAATGCTGCCAGTCAAATGTCAGGCGCCACATTCTCCCAGTGGAAACCCAGGTACATGGCTAGGCTATTTTTAGGAATTGCCTTGGGAGCTCTATGCAGTGAACAAGGGGAGCAGAAACACACACACACACACACACACACACACACACACACACACACACACACACAGAGTCTTGGCACAGCTTCCAAGCAGACTGCAGTTCTTCAGTCCTAGATTCGCATGTGGGCCACACTCCAGCAGCAGAGAGAAGAGGAAGGGGTAGATTAAGCTAGCATCTCCAGCAGCTGGGATTGTGTGTCGGGCTGTGTAGGTTGTGTGTGTGTGTCGGGCTGTGTAGGTTGTGTGTGTGTGTCGGGCTGTGTAGGTTGTGTGTGTCGGGCTGTGTAGGTTGTGTGTGTGTGTGTCGGGCTGTGTAGGTTGTGTGTGTGTGTGTGTGTGTGTGTGTCGGGCTGTGTAGGTTGTGTGTGTGTGTGTGTCGGGCTGTGTAGGTTGTGTGTGTGTGTGTGTCGGGCTGTGTAGGTTGTGTGTGTGTGTGTGTGTCGGGCTGTGTAGGTTGTGTGCGTGTGTGTGTGTCGGGCTGTGTAGGTTGTGTGCGTGTGTGTGTGTCGGGCTGTGTAGGTTGTGTGCGTGTGTGTGTGTCGGGCTGTGTAGGTTGTGTGCGTGTGTGTGTCGGGCTGTGTAGGTTGTGTGCGTGTGTGTCGGGCTGTGTAGGTTGTGTGCGTGTGTGTCGGGCTGTGTAGGTTGTGTGCGTGTGTGTCGGGCTGTGTAGGTTGTGTGCGTGTGTGTCGGGCTGTGTAGGTTGTGTGCGTGTGTGTCGGGCTGTGTAGGTTGTGTGCGTGTGTGTCGGGCTGTGTAGGTTGTGTGTGTGTGTGTCGGGCTGTGTAGGTTGTGTGTGTGTGTGTGTCGGGCTGTGTAGGTTGTGTGTGTGTGTGTGTGTGTGTCGGGCTGTGTAGGTTGTGTGTGTGTGTGTGTCGGGCTGTGTAGGTTGTGTGTGTGTGTGTGTCGGGCTGTGTAGGTTGTGTGTGTGTGTGTGTGTCGGGCTGTGTAGGTTGTGTGCGTGTGTGTGTGTCGGGCTGTGTAGGTTGTGTGCGTGTGTGTGTGTCGGGCTGTGTAGGTTGTGTGCGTGTGTGTGTGTCGGGCTGTGTAGGTTGTGTGCGTGTGTGTGTGTCGGGCTGTGTAGGTTGTGTGCGTGTGTGTGTGTCGGGCTGTGTAGGTTGTGTGCGTGTGTGTGTGTCGGGCTGTGTAGGTTGTGTGCGTGTGTGTCGGGCTGTGTAGGTTGTGTGCGTGTGTGTCGGGCTGTGTAGGTTGTGTGCGTGTGTGTCGGGCTGTGTAGGTTGTGTGCGTGTGTGTCGGGCTGTGTAGGTTGTGTGCGTGTGTGTCGGGCTGTGTAGGTTGTGTGCGTGTGTGTCGGGCTGTGTAGGTTGTGTGCGTGTGTGTCGGGCTGTGTAGGTTGTGTGCGTGTGTGTCGGGCTGTGTAGGTTGTGTGCGTGTGTGTCGGGCTGTGTAGGGTGTGTGTGTGTGTCGGGCTGTGTAGGGTGTGTGTGTGTGTCGGGCTGTGTAGGGTCATTCAGTATTGTTGTAATTGTCGTCATTACAAAAAAGAGAGAAATCGGCCGATTAATCGGCAGCAGGTTTTGGGGGGGGGGGGGGGTCTTCCAATAATCGGTATCGGCGTTGAAAAATCATAATCGGTCGACCTATGGTGTGTAGGGTGTGTGTGTGTGTGTGTAGGGGGTGTGTGTAGGGGGTGTGTGTAGGGGGTGTGTGTAGGGGGTGTGTGTGTGTGTGTAGGGGGTGTGGGTGTGTGGGGGTGGGGGTGTGTGTGTGTGTAGGGGGGGTGTGTGTGTGTGTAGGGGGGGTGTGTGTGTGTGTAGGGGGGGTGTGTGTGTGTGTAGGGGGGTGTGTGTGTGTAGGGGGGGGGGTGTGTGTAGGGGGGGGTGTGTGTGTGTAGGGGGGGTGTGGGGGGGTGTGTGTGTGTCTGTGGGGGTGTAGGGGGTGTGTGTGTGTAGGGGGGTGTGTGTAGGGGGGTGTGTGTGTGTGTAGGGGGTGTGTGTGTGTAGGGGGGGTGTGTGTGTAGGGGGGGTGTCTGTGGGGGTGTAGGGGGTGTCTGTGGGGGTGTAGGGTGTGTGTGTGTGTAGGGGGGTGTGTGTGTGTGTGTAGGGGGTGTGTGTGTGTGTGTGTGTGTGTAGGGGGTGTGTGTGTGTGTGTAGGGGGTGTGTGTGTAGGGGGTGTGTGTGTGTAGGGGGTGTGTGTGTGTGTGTGTGTGTAGGGGGTGTGTGTGTGTAGGGGGGGTGTGTGTGTAGGGGGGGTGTGTGTGTAGGGGGGGTGTGTGTAGGGGGTGTGTGTGTAGGGGGTGTGTGTGTGTGTGGGGGTGTGGGAGTGTGTGTGGGGGTGTGGGAGTGTGTGTGGGGGTGTGGGGGTGTGTGTGTGTGGGGGTGTGTGTGTGTAGGGGGTGTGTGTGTGTGTGTGTGTGTGTAGGGGGTGTGTGTGTGTGTAGGGGGTGTGTGTGTGTGTGTGTGTGTGTAGGGGGTGTGTGTAGGGGGTTTGTGTGTGTGGTGTGTGTGTAGGGGGGTGTGTAGGGTGTGTGTGTGTAGGGGGGGTGTGTGTGTTCGGTTTTTGTGTGTAGGGTGGGTGTGTAGTGTGTGTGTGTGTGTGTGTGTGTAGGGTGAGGGTGTGTGTGTAGGGGGGGTGTGTGTGTGTGTGGGGGGGTTGTGTGTGGTGTGTGTGTGTGTAGGGGGGGTGTGTGTGTTCGGTTTGGGTGTGTAGGGTGTGTGGGTGTGTGTGTGTGTGTGTGTAGGGGTGTGTGTGTGTAGGGGGGGTATGTGTGTAGGGGGGGTGTTTGTATGGGGGAGGGGTGTGTGTGTATAGGGGGTGGGTGTGTGTATAGGGGGTGGGTGTGTGTATAGGGGGTGGGTGTGTGTGTAGGGGGTAGGTGTGTGTGTGAGGGGGGGTGTGGGTGTGTAGGGGGTGTGTGTGTGTGTGAGGGGGGTGTGGGTGTGTAGGGGGTGTGTGTGTGTGTCGGGGGGTGTGTGTGTGTCGGGCTGTGTAGGGTGGGTGTGTGTGTCGGGCTGGGGTGTGTGTGTGTGTCGGGCTGTGTAGGTTGTCTCTGTGTGTGTGTGTGTGTGTGTGTGTGTGTGTGTGTAAGGGGGGTGTGTGTGTGGGGGGGGGGGTGTGTGTGTGTGTGTAGGGGGGTGTGTGTGTGTCGGGCTGTGCTGGTTGTGTGTGTCGGGCTGTGTAGGTTGTCTCTCTGTGTGTGTGTGTGTGTGTGTGTGTGTGTGTAAGGGGGGTGTGTGTGTGTGTGGGGGGGGTGGGTGTGTAGGGTGTGTGTGTGTAGGGGGGTGTGTGTGTGTCGGGCTGTGTAGGGTGGGTGTGTGTGTCGGGCTGTGCTGGTTGTGTGTGTCGGGCTGTGTAGGTTTTCTCTCTCTCTGTGTGTGTGTGTGTGTGTGTCGGGCTGTGTAGGTTGTGTGTTTGTTGTGTTCGTCAGTACTAAATGTGACTTTCAGTAAGGGTGTGTTTGTGTGTTGTGCAAAGGCATGACTGTTGTCCGTTCTGTTCCTGGACTATATTTGGACAATTGGTAACTTTTGACAGCCAGGCTAACACTGTCAGACAGGCTGATAGTAAACTGGTCTAAGCCTTTATCTCACTCTGACTGCCGTTTTGACGATCTGTGAATTGGATACTATTCTGTTCTGTGGGGACTTTCCCTTCATTTTAATGTTGACAGCAACAATTTGATTTTGACACTGCAGTCTTATTTTTTTTTTTGTAAAGCGTTGCATAGGTTGGATTATGACAGGTATAGAAGGTGTTTGTAGTGTAGAAATGGTTTTGATGGTAATTTGTTCATTTGTATGAGTGTTTTCCCTTTGTGGCTCAGTTGGTAGAGCATGGTGTTTGCAATGCCAGGGTTGTGGGTTCGATTCCCACGGGGGACCAGTACAAAAAAAATGCATGAAATGTATGCATTCACTACTGTAAGTCGCTCTGGATAAGAGCGACTAAAAATGTAAATGTAAAAATGTAAACAAGCATAGACAAATCATGACTGAAAGTTACTGAGAGAACAGGTGTAGAAACCACGCCTTCTAAACTACATTTATTTTCTCCCATTAGACCTGGTGTCGCTGTTTGACCTGGAGAATGACCTCCCAGACGAGCTGATCCCCAATGGGGACCTGGGTGGCCTGATGGGCATGCCCTCCAACGGTGCCCCTGGCGGGGGAGGAGGAATGCCTGGAGGAGGTCCCCGGGGCCTGGGCTCCATGGTCCCTGACGCTGCCGCCAAACACAAGCAGCTGTCTGAGCTCCTGAGAGCGGGCGGTGCTGGGTCCGGTGGCATGGGCCCCATGATGGGGAAAGTCCCCATGGGCCAGGGCTCGCCCAACCAAGCCCAGAAAGGAAGCCCCGCCAGCGGACAACAAGGCAACGGCTCCATGGCGGGCTTCAACCAGGCTATGATGAACAGCCATGGACATGGGATGCCGGGCCAGGTGATGAACGGGGCCCTGGGGCCGGCAGGACGGGGCAGGCTGGGGCTGCAGCAGTACCAGGTCCAGGCCATGCAGGGTGCTGGGGGGGGCGTGGGGCCGGGAGGCAGCGGTGTGCTGTCTGAGACTCTGGCTCAGGGAGGAGGGCAGATGGGAGCTCACAACACCATGAATGCCCAGCAGGCTAGCAACATGAATAAGGTGAGTGTTGGTGCATGTACTGTCTGTTTACTGTCTGGCTTCACTCGGGACCTAGGGTTTTGATTAGTCTGGTCAGGAAAACTCATTGCCTTATGATTTGTGATTGTAAAACTGGAGTAAATACATTGGTCATTTATACATACAGTACCGGTCAAGTTTGGACACATTTACTCATTCAAGGTTTTTTTTTAATTTTTACTATTTTCTACATTGTCGATTAATAATGAAGACATCAAAACTACGATGTAACACATATGGAATCATGTAGTAACCAAGAAATTGTTAAACAAATCAAAATATTCTTGATATTTGAGATTCTTCAAAGTATCCACCCTTTGCCTTGATGACAGCTTTTGCACACTCTTGGCATTCTCTCAACCAGCTTCACCTGGAATGCTTTTTCAACAGTCTTGAAGAAGTTCCCACTTATGCTGAGCACCTGTTGGCTGCTTTTCCTTCACTCTGCGGTCCAACTCATCCCAAACCATGTCAATTGGTGTTTAGGTCGGGTGATTGTGGAGGCCAGGTCATCTGATGCAGCACTTCCATCAGTCTCCTTCTTGGTCAAATAGCCTTTACACAGCCTGGAGGTGTGTTGGGTCATTGTCCTGTTGAAAAACAAATGATAGACCCACTAAGCGCAAACCAGATGGGATGGCGTATCGCTGCAGAATGCTGTGGTAGCCATGCTGGTTAAGTGTGCCTTGAATTCTAAATAAATCACTGACAGTGTCACCAGCAAAGCACCCCCACACCATCACACCTCCTCCATGCTTCACGGTGGGAACCACACATGCGGAGATAATCCGTTAATCTACTCTGCATCTCACAAAGACATGGCGGTTGGAACCAAAAATCGAATATTTGGACTCATCAGTCCAAAGGACAGATTTCCACCGGTGTAATGTTCATCGCTTGTGTTTCTTGGCCCAAGCAAGTCTCCTTTTCTTATTGGTGTCCTTTAGTAGTGGTTTCTTTGCAGCAACTCGACCATGAAGGCCTGATTCATGCAGTGTCCTCTGAACAGTTGTTGAGATGTGTCTGTTACTTGAAGTCTGAAGCATTTATTTGGGCTGCAATTTCTGAGGCTGGTAACTCTAATGAATTTATCCTCTGCAGCAGAGAACTCTGGATCTTCCTTTCCTGTGGCGGTCCTCATGAGAGCCAGTTTCATCATAGTGCTTGATGGTTTTTGCAACTGCATTTGAAGCTTTCAAAGTTCTTAATTTTCTGTCTTGCCATAATATGAGCTATCTTCTGTATACCACTCCTACCATGTCACAACAACTGATTGGCTCAAACACTAACTTTTAACAAGGCAAATATGTTAATTGAAATGCATTCCAGGTGACTACCTCATGAAGCTGGTTGAGAGAATGCCAAGAGTGTGCAAAGCTGTCATCAAGGCAAAGGCAAATAACTTTGAATAATCTGAAATATAAAATATAAAAATTTTTGGTTACATGATTCCATATGTGTTATTTCATAGTTTTGATGTCTTCACTATTATTCTACAATGTAGGAAATGGTACAAATAAAGAAAAGTTGTGTCCAAACTTTTGACTGGTACTGTATATATATCTTTTATTTCATTATATTCATCCAATCTTGACACAGATGGGAGTGGGAAATGATGTCCATGCTTTACGGTGTCCCATAGTCTTCCTGTGCTCTGGGAGCAATGCTTTCTAAATGGCTTGTTCATGGCATTGTCCGTTTTATGCGTACATCAGTACATCTGTCTGTTCAGATGGGAAGCTTGTTGTTGGTTTGGTGACAGAATCATCGGTACAGCTCTGGTATCCCTGCTCATATCACTGTTGAGCTATGAGATTCAAAGTAATGTCTCTGTTTGGAACAGGGATTCCCTGCTCATATAGACTGATCTCTTGATAATCACTGTGTGTGAGTGAGAATCAGTGTGAGTGTGCATTGTTCTTGTACTGATTGAGTGCTATAATCCCTGTTGGTCAGTCCATGTACACATGCATCTGTTGGTTTCTCTCTCTGATGCATCCTTGTCTCCCACCCACCATACGCACATCCATCTGTAAGCTTACCCTGGGATTGTTGGAGGAACAGGACACCCAGCTGGGGTGTTGAATACATCCCTCCAGGACAGCAGAAGTGACCTTTCATAGCATGTTAGGAGCACAGGCTGACCTCCGAAACAGTCTTTTCCAATAACGGGATTTTGCCTATAGCTACTGGAGTCCGAGGTCTCCATAGCGCATCAATGCTAACTTTATCTACTGGTGCCTGCTGTCTGCTCTAACAGAGGTCTCATATAGTGTATTGGGTGTATAGGTGTTCCCCTGCCTGTCTCGCTTGTAGGTGAGGCTAAAGCATGGAGAGTTAGGCCCATATAAATATATTTAATTTGAATTCTATGGTTGGGCCTGAAGCTTGGTATTTCATGAATATCCCATAGACAGGCCTACTATTTACCTGCTTCGAGTTGTTTTGGAATGTGGATATAAGTGGGTGAAGGGAGATTGTTTCTGCAAAGGAAACATACTGATGACAAGTCTAAGCATAGTAGTGTGTAGAGAAAGAGGAGCTTTATATGTTGATTGGTGAAAAGTGCGTAGTAGTTGTGTGGTAGTGCTAGTTTCAGGGATGTCAACTGGTCTTATCTGCTACTGTTGTGGCTTGACAGGAAACCAAGGGGAAACCAGCTTGCTAGTTCATACACACTCGACACATGCAGGCCGTCCCCACATAAAACAAACCCCCGGGCTCGCTGACACGCACTTGAGTGTCTAGCATTGCTTTCTTACACAATACTGACAGGAAGTAATATCATGTCTCCTGTTTTATGCAAATGTCCCATAGTTAGGCCCCAGCAACAGTAGCAGGGTCAACCCTGGGTGTATCTTCACCATCTAACCTACTGCCCGGAGAAAGAGGGATTTGAAGCTGTGGAGGATAGTGTGTACATGCCATGGTACATTGGTTAGGCTGTGGTTGCTAGATAAAACAGCTGTATCTGGCTCTGGCAGTATTGACATTGCACAGCTGCCACAAGACTAACGTGTGCTGCTGAAGTGTGGCAGACACCAGAGTGTCAGCCCAGCATTCTTAGTATCTGTATGAATCAGCAGCAGGTTTGGGGTCAATTCCATTCATTCAGACAGTAGACCAAACAAAAATCTTCATTCCAAATTTTTCTAATTGTGAAGAGAAAAGTAATTTCAGTGTACTTCCTGAATTGAAATAGAATTCATCCCCACCTTGATGAGCAGGCGTGCTTTACATACAGCACCCTCTCTAGCTAGAGGACACCTACTGTTGCCATTCACAGAGATGTGGTGGTCTGTGAGAATCAGTAGGACGGTTCAGTAGGACGGTTCAGTAGGACGGTTCAGTAGGACGGTTCAGTAGGACGGTTCAGTAGGACGGTTCAGTAGGACGGTTCAGTAGGACGGTTCAGTAGGACGGTTCAGTAGGACGGTTCAGTAGGACGGTTCAGTAGGACGGTTCAGTAGGACGGTTCAGTAGGACCGTTCAGTTGGACCGTTCAGTAGGACCGTTCAGTAGGCACAACAACATGAGACAACTTGTAGCAAAAAGAGGGGGAAGGGAAGTGCTGCTAAGGTAAACAATATTAGATTTTGGAAGACAGAAGGTGCTCTTTGGTTAAAGGGGTACATTGGTCATCAAAAGACAAGGAGGACCAAGGCACTTCATATAATTAATTAAAATGCCTTTATTTGTATGGCATGTTCAATGGAAACAAAGTTTAGTAGCTCTGACGCGTTTCCTCTGCATGGACTTCGTCAGGGAGTACAAAGAAATAATAATACAATGTCCTCTTTTGAACAGCTTTTCCAATCACCTCTGATTTGAAGAGGGAGTGGTTACAGAATTCATTGGACTACACCTAGTAAGCTATACTATACACATTAAAAAGTGAGATACTGTACATATGTTATCAAAAAATTCAACTCCAAGCAAGAAGCATCAGAACGCCTATAAAGGTAGTTCTAACTTTAAATATGACTGGGCAAAGTGCCAAGAACAGGAGACCTGTCTATTCCATAGTACACTGGAACACAGCAAACACAGACAACAGTCTAAACATAGCTGAGGACAATGGAGCAAATTGTCCACTAGATGACAGAAAATGGACCTCTCACGACCCTACAGGAAAGGTGAGAAATCCATATCTTCATTTAAACCAGGGTACTTAGTGGCCTGTGGTTTGTAAATCCAAAAACCTTCCCTTTTGATTTAGCTGTTTTAAGATGGTCCCCTTTTCTAATTGAGGCCGGAACATGATCAATACTCATAAATTGTAGGGAGGAAGGGTCCCCATGGTGTAAGGACTTGTAGTGCCTTGCCATGGGGTAGTCTTCATTGCCTACCCGTATGGCATACTTTTGTTTCCGCTAAGCGGTCTTGAAGGCGTCTCTTTGTTCGTCCAATGTAGAACACCTTGCACTGTGGACATTCCAATCTATAGATGACATGAGTGGTTTTGCAGTTGAAATGCTTGACTTGATACTCCATTTTAGAAGCTGTGTCAACAAAATACTTTTTCTGTGCAATAGTTCTGCAATGGTGGCACTGGTGGCACTTTAAAAGAGCCCTTGGGTTTGTGGTCTAGCCATGAGACAACTATTTGAAATGGAGAGACAACCACAACCTTATGACAGAAGACCACTTGGTCTACCTTCGTTTTCAGTTTGAAACTATACTCTCGGGTCTCAGTCGTTGTTTCCGTTAGCTACAGTACTGCTACCAATGCCGTTCTAAGAAATTCAAGCGGTACACCCCTGGTTTGGCATAGGGCATGTGACCACTCTCTCTCATTCTTTATTTTGTTTTCTTTCTCATTCATTCTTCGTGAGTCCTCTTTCTCTCTCGCTGTCCCTCTAACATTCTCTTCCTCTGTCTAGTTTACCTTCATTCTTTCTCTTTTTCTTTCTCATTTTCTTTATCTTCCAATTGTGTGTGTGTGTGTGTGTGCTGGCCCTCCCCGGCCCCTTGGCTCATGATGGAGCTGTAAATCATGTTAAGGGGACGTGTGTGTGGAAGGAGAGAAAGGAGGAGGAGCGAGGGATGGAGAGAGGGAAAGCGGCTATTTCAGAGGCTGTCTCCACATCAGTCTGGGGTGTGTTTTGAATGTATTACATTTTAGTGTATGTTCGCTCTCGTTGGGAGTTGATTCCCCTGCGCCGTTGTGTATTTAAGGCTGGGTGGTATACTGTATACTGGAGTATTGTGACTCCACTGCTTATGGAAGATGTGCTAAATAAATTCTCCAGCTCAGGTAGTAGTGTGTGTGTGTGTCAGAGCTAGAGAGAGCTAGTCTAGAGTTGCCTGCATGTTAAAAGTTATAGCTTGAAGTGTGTTAGCCAGTCAGTAAGCATGTGTGTGCCTGTGCTAGACCAGGCGCGTGAGACCGTTTGTTTGTGGGAGACTAAAGTGAACGTGAGGCAGAGCGGAAGTTGGGAGCGTCAGAGCTCCGCTGTATGTAGGGGTAGGAGCAGACTAGAGCTCAGCTGTTGAGCGTGGCTACACTGCTGCTGGTCTCTGGCTCTTTCATCTGTCTGCTGGAGCGCTGACAACAGCGGGAGAGCCTCCTCCTCTCCACTAAGCACAGCGGAGCACAGTAGAGGAGCATGCTGCTAGAGCAGAGCAGGCAGGGCTGTGTACACATGCACACCAGGAGAGGGATGGACTAGAAATGGGGATTAGGTCATTATGCTCGATTGCTAGTCATCCAACATACTAAAGTGGCAATCAGCAGTTGAAACGATAACAAATTATCTCCTCACCCCTGTTTCGGTAAAAAGCTGAGGGATTGGGCTTGGGAAATGTAATCACTCTCCAATTCATAGACAGAGCTATGGATGCAAGGACTGTCTTTGATATCAAAAGTATAGTTTTAACCATGTTTTGTGGCTAAAGAGTGTTTGTTTACATTTAATTTGTTTACAATCATTGGTAAAACAAGCTTATATTTTGGGTTCTGATGGGGTACGACATTGTAAGCTAGTGAGGTATTTCTTGGGTACATATCATTAAGTCCAAAAATGGATGTAGCAACTGCTGATTGACACTTGAAGACCTGAGCTATACACTGACAAAACATTAAGAATGCCTGCTCTTTCCATGACATAAACTGACCAGGAGAATCCAGGTGAAAGCTATGATCCTTTATTTATGTCACTTGTTAATTCCACTTCAGTCAGTGTAGATGAAGGGGAGTAGATGGGTTAGAGAAGGATTTAAGCCTTGAGACAATTGAGACATGGATTGTGTATGTGTGCCATTCAGAGGGTGAATGGGAAATACAAATGTACAGTCCTTGCGTAAAGTATTCAGACCCCTTCCCCTTTTCCACATTTTATTACGTTATAGCCTTATTCTAAAATTGATTAAATAAATGTTCTTCATCAATCTACACACAATACACCATAATGACAATGTGAAAAGTTTTTTTCAAAATTTTAGGAAATGTTTTTAAATAAACAACTTTTTATTTACATAAGTATTCAGACCTTTTGCTAATAGACTTGAAATTGAGCTCAGGTGCATCCTGTTTCCATTGATCATCCTTGAGATTTTTCTACAAGTTGATTGGAGGCCGCCTGTGGTAAATTCAATTGATTGGACATGATTTGGAAAGGCAAACACCTGTCTATATAAGGTCCCACAGTTGACAGTGCATGTCAGAGCAAAAACCAAGCCATGCGGTTGAAGGAATTGTCCGTAGAGCTCTGAGACAGGATTGAGTCGAGGCACAGATCTGGGGAAGGGTACCAAAAATATTCAGTGGCCTCCATCATTCTTAAATAGAAGAAGTTTGGAACCAACAAGACTCTTCCTAGAGCTGACCGCCCGGACAAACTGAGCAATCGGGGGAGAAGGGCTTTGGTCAGGGAGGTGACCAAGAACCCGATGGTCACTCTGACAGAGCTCCAGAGTTTCTCTGTGGAGATGGGAGAACCTTCCAGAAGGACAACCATCACTGCAGCACTCCACCAATCAGGCCTTTATGGTAGAGTGGCCAGACGGAAGCCACTCCTCAGTAAAAGGCACATGACAGCCTGCTTGGCAAAAGGCACCTAAGGACTCTCAGACCATTAGGAACAAGATTCTCTGGTCTGATGAAACCAAGTTTGAACTCTGGCCTGAATGCCAAGCGTCACATCTGGAGGAAACCAGGCACCATCCCTACGGTGAAGCATGGTGGTGGCAGCATCATGCTGTGGGGATGTTTTTCAGCGGCAGGGGCTGGGAGACTAGTCAAGATTGAGGAAAAGATGAATGGAACAAAGTACAGAGATCCTTGATGAAAACCTGCTCCAGAGCGCTCAGGACATCAGACTGGGTTGAAGGTTCACCTTCCAACAGGACAACGACCCAAAGCACACAGCCAAGACAAAGCAGGAGTGGCTTCGGGACAGTCTCTTAATGTTCTCGAGTGGCCCGGACTTGAACCGGATCGATCATCTGTGAAAATAGCTGTGTAGCGACGCTCCCCATCCAACCTGACAGAGCTTGAGAGGATCTGCGGAGAAGAATGGGAGAAACTCCCCAAATACAGGTGTGCCAAGTTTGTAGTGTTTTACCCAAGAAGACGCAAGGCTTAGATCGCTGCCAAAGGTGCTTCAACAAAGTACGGAGTAAAGGGTCTTAATACTTCTGGCAATGTGATATTTCAGTCTAAACCTGTTTTTGCTTTGTCATTTTGGGGTATTGTGTGCAGATTGATGTCGGGGGGGGGACAAGTCAATCCATTTTAGTATAAGGCTGTAACATAACAAAATTGGAATACTTTCCGAATGCACTGTAAAGGCCTTTGAATGGGGTGTGGCAGTAGGTGCCAGGCGCACAAGTTTGTCAAGAACTGCAATGCTGCTGGGTTTTTCACGCTCAACAGTTTCCCGTGTGTATCAACAATGGTCAACCACCCAAAGGACATCCAGCCAACTTGACACAACTGTAGGAAGCATTGGACTCAACATGGGCCAGCGTCCCTGTGGAACGCTTTCGACACCTTGTAGAGTCCTTGCCCTGACAAATTTAGGGTATATGGGGGTGTAACTCAATATTAGGGAGGTGTTTCTAATGTTCGGTATACTCATTGTAGATGTCATAATTGCATGTTTTAAACCTTATTGGTCATATTGGAAAATCTAAATTAGTGTGTGTTATTTATTCTAAAGAGATTGCAGCTGCGCACTTAACTATTCTGTCCATGCCTGTAACAGATCTTGCACCACCTGTTGGCTCTGAAATAGTGTCTTCTGTGTGTTCAACTCACATTGAGAAGCTAGTCAAGGAAGTTTAATGATGGATAGATAAATGGATGGGATTTGGCAGCCACTCATGGGTAAATGTTTCTTTCATACCTCTGTTTCCTTATTTGCCTGTTTTTGGGTTTCGCAGTTATAACGACAGGGGGACAAAGACCTGTTGAAATAAGTCACATTGCATCTGACCGCTCTCTTGTTTTCATCCATTTCAATGAGCTCCTCCACAAGATCCGACATGTACAATCATCTACAAGTAACTTGATATATATCTATATATCTGTATCTATATATTCATATCTATATATTCATATCTATACCTAGCCTGTGTTGGGTTTAGGTGCTCCCTTGTTTACTATTACATGTTGTGGTTGAGAGATGGTGTGATTTGGGGAGGTCTTGTAACAGGGGCCACTTCCTCTTATCTCAACCACGGAGAGACAGATGTCAACCGTCAGACCCACCATTGCACGTCATTCTCTCCTTCTAGACAATTCCCACAGAATCAGTGCTCAAACACTAGGCTCTTTGGTATTATGTGCAGTAGGGAAACCTGTGGCTGTGCTTTGCAGTGTTGGGGCCCAATTTCATTTTAACCCAATAGGTTAGTTTCACGGTGTTACAGTCCCAAATCATACATTGTCCTGGTCCTTCTTGACCCATTTTGAAACTCAGGAACAGAGACCCGGTTCACCTCAGGGATTGTTCTAATCCCCTGTCTCTCTGTAGATGGGTATGGCTGGCAGTCCTTTTGGGCAGCAGTACAGCCAGGGCGGGGTCCAGCAGCAGATGGGGGTGAACGCCCAGCAGCAGCTCCGGAACAAGGCAGCCCTTGCCAACAGCCTGCCCCCCTTCCCCAGTGACCTGAAAGGGGCCAGCAGCATGCCAAACCTGGTAAGTTCCTCCGACTTTGTAGAAAAGGAGAAATGTAAACCTGCGGTTAGTTTACATGATGACCTAAACGGAGGGTTCTGGGAAAGGTCTGTTTCCATTTGGATCTCGAGCCTCTTCGTCTAGCCCCCTTAAACAGTTGGAATCCGATATCTGTCTGGGGGCCACAAAAATCAGCTCTCAGATCTGATGTGGTCCCCATGCCTTTGGGTTTCAGACTTGTAACCTTGCCCCTACCCTCTTGGTGTTTTCAGATATGAAAGTACTGACTATACAAAATATATGTTAGAATCTCCACTCAGTTTATCAGAGGGTGAAGCCATCATCATATTAATGTGCACACCTACCTAGTCCTTTCAGATGTTTGAACACTGAAGAGATTAGATTAGGTCCTAGTTAGGGGTTTTAGAGACCAGTCCTCTATCATTGACCCCTAGATCCTACGTACTATGAGAGGATTGGTTGAAGCAATACGGTGAAAATTACCCCCTGCCTATCAGAGGACAAAGTAGATGTATTACCACATCGCTAACACCTAGCAAATCCTTTCAGATTTAATCTCACGTAGTGACAAGTCAACTGAAGTCTGAGTCCATTAGTCTCCGCATTGACTTTGAATAACGGTGCAGTTCCCAATGCCGCAGTATTGGAACAATTATTCCGACATTTCTCTTCCATCTCCAAAAGCCAGGCCTGGAATGCAGAATGAGAGATTGTTGGATGGGGAAACATTTGTTAAAAGGCACTCCACTCAGAATATTGTTGTGTAGAGAGAGAGAATGAGGGAAAAGAGGAAGAGAAAAAGAGAGGGGTCTCTTTTTCAAAGCAATGAGTAAATACTGCATGCAAATCTCTCTCCCAGGAACAGGAAAAGGGCCTAATGAACTCATTACAGAGGAAATAGTTTAGTGTTTCTATTTTGGTTAAAGGTTAATGGAGTCTTATGTGAAATAGTTGGATGTTTACCAGGCCTTTTGGGGGGGGGGGCTTTTCTTTCTTTTTGATTCATTCATTGGCTGCCTCCCATTATTCTGTCTGGGAATCGTTCTTTCTCTGTTCACCACTCTTCCCCCGCCGCTCTTTGTCTTTCTCACACAAATGTTTTCCCTCTCTTTCTCCCTAATCAAACCTCACCCCGTTGATCTCGGTATAAATGCGCTTAGTCAGTGTAGATCATCTTTTCTTTTTCAAATTGTGAAAGTAATGTACTTGTATAAGTAGGCTTAATTACAGGGATGGGGCGATTCCATTTCAATATAAACAGTTCAGGGATCCAATTCAAGCGACCTAGTTCCAATTCAAGTAATTGGGTTCAAGCTAAGTTTCAAATAAATCCAGTCTTCCTCACTTATTTGTTGCGGTTTTTTTTCTTCCCAAGGCCCAGATGCAGCAGGTATCCTCCATAGTCCCTGGCGGTGGGGTGTCTGCAGCAACGGCGAGCCACACGGCCGACCCAGAGAAGCGCAAGCTCATCCAGCAACAGCTGGTCCTGCTGCTCCACGCCCACAAGTGCCAGCGGCGGGAGCAGGCCAACGGGGAGGTGCGGGCCTGCGCCCTGCCACACTGCCGTACCATGAAGAACGTCCTCAACCACATGACACACTGCCAGGCCGGCAAGTCCTGCCAGGGTGAGTGTCTGGGGAAGGGGGGTTGTGGTGTTGGTTGCTGGATAAGCGTTGGGGGACTGAGCCTGTGTGAATATGATTGAACACACACTCGTTAATGTCCGGCGGGATATCATTTTTACTCCATTTAATGTAAGAGACATGTATATCTTCTCCTCCTGCCGTTTAGAAGGCTATAGTTTGTTGATTGACGTTGAAGTCAACAGTTGGTTACCTTTCTCTGTGTTGCTGTGCCCAAAGCCACTCGCTCCTCCTTCTCCATGGCTCCATCTGAATTAGTCTTTACGCTATTCCTTGCATCCTATCTGCTCAACTACTTCTCAACCGTATTGGAGAAGGTTGAAGGTCCCTGCCCTCTGACCTTCTCTGTGCATTTTGAGGAGGAAGTGAAGAGAGGATTTGCTGAATTGAGGAAAGGTTCATTTGGAAAGAACCATTGTCTTCCATTCCCTCCCTCCTGTTTGCCCCTGTGACTGACTGAAAGCCTGCTCCAGCCTATATTAATAGTGAGGACACCAGCAGCTATAAATCCCGGGGCTTGTTTTAAAAGCCTGTCTGGGTGCTTAGGCCTAATGTAAATACTCGAGTGGCGTTAGTCTCCACACTGGGTCTGTCTGTCTGGGTGGCTACGGCGCTTTCCTCCCGCCCCGTGCTGCTCTGGACATTAAAGGGTGTCTCTAGGTCGATAGTCTCTGACCTTTAACCCCATGGTGCCAGTCATATTGGTAATGTTTTTTAATGGCTTTGGGGTCAAATGAGGATATGATGTTCTAGGTCTCATCCGGTTTTAATTGGGTTGTGCTGTTTACGTGTTTTTAAAATGGCTTATATTAGTGATTATTTGTTTAAATGGCCTTCTTGTTGTTTGGGTTTGCCTGTTCCAATTTTGTATTTGTTTGACATTTTGTGGTGTAATATGTCATGTACCTACTAGCCCTGTGACTTAATAGGGATAGGCGTCCCGCTAGCAATTCAAATAAATAATCGTAATATTAAACATTTATGAACGTACAAGTATCTTATATCATTTAAAAGCTTAAATTCTTGTTAATCTAACCGCATTGTCCGACTTACAAATAGGCTTTACAGCGAAAGCATATCATGCGATTGTTTGAGGATGGTGCCCCACAACACATTTTTCAACCAGCACAGGCTTCATGAAATCACAAATAGCGATTAAATAAATCACTTACTTTTGAAAATCTTCCTCTCTTTGCAATCCCAAGGGTAACATGAGTGGTCGTTTTGTTAGATAAAATCCTTATTTATATCCCAAAAGGTCTGTTTAGTTGGCGCCATCGATTTCACTAATCCACTCTTTGAACATGCAGACAAAGGAATCCAAAAAGCTACTGCTAAACTTTGTTCAAACAAGTCAAACTACGTTTCTATTTCATCCTCGGGTACCCTAAAATGTAAATAAACTATAATATTTCATACAGAAAGAAGTATGTTCAATAGAAAAGTGAAATTGGCAGGCGCGTCCTGTCGCGCGCGAACAAACTGATTTTCCACTGAGACTCTTTGAACCAAAACTCCAAATTCTTACTCATTTTGTAAGAAACAAGCCTGAAACCTTGAACAAAGACTGACATCTAGTGGAAGCCATAGGAATTGCAATCTGGAAGCTAGAATTGCATAGGACCCATAGCCTTCCATTATAAGAGCCTGGGACCTAAAACAAAAATAATTCCAGTTGGTTTTTCTTTGGGTTTTTGACTACCATATCAGTTGTGTTAGTTTCATACGTTATTTTAACATTTCTACAAACTTCAGTGTTTTCTATCCAATGCTACCAATTCTATGCATATCCTGGCTTCTGGACCTGAGTAACAGGCAGTTTACTTTGGGCACGTCAGTCAGGCGGAAATTCAGGAAAATAGACCCTAGCCCTAAGAAGTTATTAATGATAGCTCAAATACTTGAGGCTTTTCTTTAACCTCACTAGGGTAGGGGGCAGCATTCTGAATTTTGGATGAAAAGTAAACTACCTGCTACTCAGGTCCAGAAGCTAGGATATGCATATAATTGGTAGATTTGGATAGAAAACACAGTTTCCAAAATTGTTAAAATAATGTCTGTGAGTATAACAGAACTGATATGGCAGGCGAAAACCTGAGGAAAATCCATCCAGGAAGTGCTATTATTTTGAAATGCCTGTTTTTCCATTGAAAGCCTATCGACCATACAAAGACTTAGGACCCAGTTCATGATCCCTATGGATTCCACTACATGTGGCCAGTCTTTAGGCATTGTTTCAGGCTTTTACTCTGAAAAATGAGGGAGAAACACCACTTTCAATGAGAGGACAGTGGAAATTTCCAGACATGAGTCCTGCGCATGACCGGGAGTGTGCCTTTGTTTTTCCTTTCCTATTGACGAAGCTATTGTCTGGTTGAAATAAGATTGATTATTTATGACGAAAACAACCTGAGGATTGATTATAAACATCGTTTGACATGTTTCTACGAACCTTTATGGTACTTTTTACATTTTTCGTCTGTCTGTGTTGTGACCGCGCTTTGTTCCAATGGATTACTGAACAAAACGCACCAACAAAACGGAGGTTTTTGAATATAAAGAGGGACTTTATCGAACAAAATGAACATGTATTGTGTAACATGGAGGCTTCGGAGTGCAACCATATGAAGATCATCAAAGGTAAGTGATACATTTTATCGCTATTTCTGACTTCTGTTACTCCTCTTCTTGGCTGCTAACTGTAATGATTTGTCTGCTGGGCGCTGTTCTCAGATAATCGAATGGTTTGCTTTCGCCGTAAAGCCTTTATGAAATCTGACACAGCGGTTGGATTAACAAGAAGTTTATCTTTAAGCTGGTGTATAACATTTGTATCTTTTATGTATGTTTATTATGAGAATTTCTATTTTGTTGAGTTTCACGCTCTGCAATTTCACCGGATGTTGTTTGAGACAGTGGATTACTGAACAAAACGCGTTAACAAAACAGAGGTTTTTGGATATAAAGAGGGACTTTATTGAACAAAACAAACATTTATTGGGTAACTAGGAGTCTTGTGAGTGTAAACATATGAAGATCATCAAAGGTAAGTGATTAATTCTATCGCTATTTCTGACTATTGTAACTCGTCGACTTGGCTGGTTACTGTTTGTAATGATTTGTCTGCTGGGCGCTGTTCTCAGATAATCGCATGGTTGGCTTTCACCATAAAGTATTTTTGAAATCTGACACCGTGGTTGGATTAACAAGAAGTTAATCTTTAAACCGATGTATAACACTTGTATTTTTTATTAATTTTTATAATGAGTATTTCTGTTTTTGAATTTGGCGCTCTGCAATTTCACTGGATGTTGGCCAGGTGGGACGGTAGTGTCCCACACCCCCTAGAGAGGTTAAGTAATATAAACTCTGGGATGAGACTTATTTTATGTTAGCAGGAGTAGAATTACCTCTTTTATACTCTTGAAGGGATGTATCTTAACTTCCACTTAAGTTAATGCATTGATATCAGTAGGATTTTCACCACCATGTGTCTCTAAAGCCCCTAATCATGCTGTTATTGGAGTCTTCCTCCTAAGCAATCACACCATTTACTTCCATTCCCTGGGTCTAAATCAAATCTATTACAGCAATTATCTGACTGTGTGAACACAATGGTACCGTTCTGTTAGTCCACAGGGCCCATTAGGCAACAGGCACATTAGGCTTGGAATAGTTACTATCTTTTGATTAATGTTGTTATTTCTTTGACTCTGTGATTTACTGGGCAAAAGCATGTTTTATGTGCTCAAGTGTTTATTTGCCCAGCTTATATGGTGTCTTGGACAGGAAATGGTCATCTTGTCATAGCTATTGTATGTTTTTCAATGACTCGTTGCCTTTTCTCTCTCCCTCTTTTGTCATCCCTCATCTTTCTTGCTATTTTTCTGTCTTTCATTCAATCTCTCTTCTTTCCTTTCTCACATTCATCATTCTCTCCCTCCCTCCCCCCTCTCTCTCTCTTCCTCTCCCTCTCTCTCTTCTTCTCCCTCTCTTATCCCTCTATCCCCTCAGTGGCTCACTGTGCGTCGTCCAGACAGATCATTTCTCACTGGAAGAACTGCACGCGGCATGACTGTCCCGTCTGCCTGCCGCTGAAGAACGCCAGCGACAAAAGGAACCAGCAGCGTGAGTACCCCTAGGACCCTTTAGTCCATCACACACGTGTGTGTGTGTGTGTAACGTTGGGTATTGTGTAATATCCTCCCATACAGGTGTTTTGGCATTAGCATAGCCATTCAAGTAGATACAGTGCACTCGGAAGGTATTCAGAACCCTTTTTCCACATTTTGGTACGTTACAGCCATATCCTAAAATTGATTCAATTGTTTTGTTTCCCCATCGATCTACACTCAATACCCCATTTTTGCAAATGTATTTTAAAAACATAATGGAAATATAGCATTTACATAAGTATTCAGACCCTTCAATGCTGCAGAATGTTTTTGGTTACCTTCCCCAGATCTGTGTCTCAACACAATCTTGTCTCAGAGCTCTACGGACAATTCTTTCGACCTCATGGCTTGGTTTTTGCTCTGACATGCACTGTCAACTGTAGGACTGTATATAGACAGGTGTGCCTTTCCAAATCTTGTCCAATCAATTGAATTCACCAAAGGTGGACTCCAATCAAGTTATAGAAACATCTCAAGGATGCAGGTATTGTGTGTAGATTGAGTTAATGCTGTAAAGTAACAAAATGTGAAAAAGTCCAGGGGTCTGAATACTTTCCGAACGCACTGTAGATAAACCGGTTGTCGCCCCTCAGCAAGTTTTCATACAGAAATCGGTCTCCTCAGTCATTATTACATCTGCCACATTATATTTCATTTTATTTTATTTGCATATTGTAGGTACAGATACAAAAACTTTGACACATTGAATTTACAACAGATGCATTGCACACTATAACACAATTTGGCTATAAATGATTTACGATGTAAATCAAATTTAATTTGTCACATGCACCGAATACAACAGGTGTAGGTAGACCTTACAGTGAAATGCATACATTGTTGGTTAAGGGCTTGTATGTAAGTAAAAAAAAAAATATGTTTTATTTTTTTTACAATGCAACTGAATTGTCAACAGAGAAGCATGCTGAGCTGAGAGGATGAACCATAGAGTGAGTGAGCGAGTGAAGTTTTCAGTGGCGCCACCTGCAGGCCTTATCCCTAGCTGTGCTCTGTGCTGGCTATAAAGGATTCCTGTAGAATGCTGGGCCTGTAATCTGACACCCTGGGGGAGGGGCTCCGGAGTTTCTATCTGTGGAGGAGGGGCTCAGGGGGAGAACTCTCTCTGATTGGCCAGAAAACCAGTGACAGATTTAAATCCCCCACAGAGGCAACCTGCATATGCTCTCTGCCTGTCACAGATCAACATACAGTAAGGCATAGAGCAATAGTAGGATCTTTGGGTGGAAGCGGATAAATATTATTTTAGATCATAAAAATGTAGGCTTTACAATTTTGTTTTGTTTTAACTACTTTAGTTTTTTTATGACTTCTATGAGAGAAATAATTTACTTAATCTTTGCCAGTAAGTAGATTGCTTTTCATCAAACGTAACATACGGCAGACCTTTTCTGGAAGGGCATACTAATGATTTATTAACATAGGCCCAAGCCAAGTCCTAACTGTAGTTCTGTTTGTTGTCAATGAGAACTGGGGGAGAAAGGTGAGTTATGTGCAGTTGGGCTTCATCGCTAGTGTTCATAATTACTCACATCTCCCTCTCCACTTCCCCCCCCTCTTCAATTTGATACAAAAGTAATTGTATTGCCAAAGCAACAAGGTTTCTCTTTGAAATGTTTCAAAAATGTCTCCGCTCTCTCTTCAGCCATGGTGGGTTCGCCCGGCGCCAGCCTGCAGAGTGCCATCAATGCCACGGTGGGCACGGGCCCTCCCGGCAGCTCCCCGGGTTCCTCCATGAACAGTGGCGGTGCCAGCAGCGGGCACATCGACCCCAGTTCCATGCAGCGGGCCTACGCTGCCCTGGGCCTGCCCTACGGTAACCAGTCCCCTGCTCAGGGACAGGGAGGACCTGGAGGACAGAACACAGCCCAGGGAGGGCAGCAGCTACGCTCCATCAATGCACTAGGTAAGAATGTTGTGGTCTCATTGGAGTTTTAGGCTAGGTTACTGTAAAGCACTTGAGGACAATAGGATAAGAGCATCTGCTGAATGACTAAATTGTAAATGTAAAAATGGGTTGATAGATACATACGATTGATTCAACTGAATTGAATTTTGGGTTTGCAAATATGCACAATTTGAAATCCCAGACACATGAAATAGGTATTTAAAACCAATGATTGGTTTGTTTGATTGGTTGGTTGACTCGTTAATTCATTTTGGTATAGTTCTCTGTATAAGGGTCCCGTGTGATGAGTCGAAGGGGTATAGTGAGGGTATTGGTCACTGTTTTGGTGGTAATGCTGCCTCTGGTTGGCTGTGTTCTCTCACAGGCACTAACATGAACATGGCCGGAGGAGGGGTGGGCGTGCCCTCAGAGACCGGCATACTCTCGGACTCATCGCTCCCCTCGTCGCTCAACAAGTGAGTCCGCTCACCCATTTGGATTGTCTCTCTGAATTCTGTGCCCTAGATCACTCCAACTGGGTGGTACAAAGCTGGGCCCACTACAGTGTACAGCAGCACTCACCATTTTTACAATGAGCTCCAAAAGTATTGGGATAGTTACCATTTTTTGGTTTTGTCTCTGTACTCCAGCACTTTGGAATTGAAATGATCAAATGACTGAGGTTAAAGTGCGGACTGTCAGCTTTAATTTGAAGGTATTTTCATCCATATCGGGTGAACCGTTTAGAAATTACAGCACTTGTTGTACATAGTCCTCCCTGTTTTAGGGGAACAAAAATATTAGGACTAATTCACTTGTTTTAAGGAAGTCAAAAGTGTATTATTTGGTCCCATATTGCTAGCATGCAATGATTGCATTAAGCTTGTGACAACAAATTTGGTGGATGCATTTGCTGTTTGTTTTGTTTGTGTTCCAGATGAGTTTGTGCCAAATAGAAATGAATGGTAAGTAATGTATTGTCATTTTGGAGTCACTTTGATTGTAAATAAGAATAGAATATGTTTCTAGAGACGTATACATTAATGTGGATGCTAGTATGATTACGGATAGTCCTGAATGAATCGTGAATAATGATTGCGAAAGTTAGTCGCACAAATATCATGCCTTCTTGACATGCCAACCTCTTACCATTACAATAACAGGGGAGGATAGCATTTTATATCATACCCCCAAGACATGCTAACCTCTCACCATTACAATAACAGGGGAGGATAGCATTTTATATCATAACCCCAAGACATGCTAACCTCTCACCATTACAATAACAGGGGAGGTTAGCATTTTATATCATACCCCCAAGACATGCTAACCTCTCACCATTACAATAACAGGGGAGGTTAGCATTTTATATCATAACCCCAAGACATGCTAACCTCTCACCATTACAATAACAGGGGAGGTTAGCATTTTATATTACATTTTAGTCATTTAGCAGACGCTCTTATCCAGAGCGACTTACAGTAGTGAATGCATACATTTCATTTCATGCATTTTTTTTTGTACTGGCCCCCCATGGGAATCGAACCCACAACCCTGGCATTGCACACACCATGCTCTACCAACTGAGCCACAGGGAAGGCCCAATATCATACCCCCAAGACATGCTAACCTCTCACCATTACAATAACAGGGGAGGATAGCATTTTATATCATACCCCCAAGACATGCGAACCTCTCACCATTACAAGAACAGGGGAGGATAGCATTTTATATCATACCCCCAAGACATGCTAACCTCTCACCATTACAATAACAGGGGAGGTTAGCATTTTATATCATACCCCCAAGACATGCTAACCTCTCACCATTACAATAACAGGGGAGGATAGCATTTTATATCATACCCCCAAGACATGCTAACCTCTCACCATTACAATAACAGGGGAGGTTAGCATTTTATATCATACCCCCAAGACATGCTAACCTCTCACCATTACAATAACAGGGGAGGATAGCATTTTATATCATACCCCCAAGACATGCTAACCTCTCACCATTACAATAACAGGGGAGGTTAGCATTTTATATCATACCCCCAAGACATGCTAACCTCTCACCATTACAATAACAGGGGAGGTTAGCATTTTATATCATACCCCCAAGACATGCTAACCTCTCACCATTACAATAACAGGGGAAGATAGCATTTTATATCATACCCCCAAGACATGCTAACCTCTCACCATTACAATAACAGGGGAGGATAGCATTTTATATCATACCCCCAAGACATGCTAACATCTCACCATTACAATAACAGGGGAGGTTAGCATTTTTATGGGGGTATGATATTTCTGCAGCTAACCTTCTCACTAATCATTATTTACAGTTCATTCAGGACTCTCCGTTATCATGGTAGAATCCACATGAATGTAGATGTGTTTAGAAGCATATTCTATTCTTATTTACAAGTGACTCCAAAATGACACTACATTATTTACCATTTATTTTATTCAGACCCCTTCACCTTTTCCACATTTTGTTACAACACAACCTTATTCTAAAATGTAGTAATTAAAAAAATTTCCTCATCAATCTACACACAATATCCCATAATGGCAAAGTGAAAACCATTTTATTAAAAAATAATACCTTTTAGTATTCAGACCTTTTTGCTATGAGACTTGAAATTGAGCTCATGTGCATGCATCCTGTTTCCATTGATCATCGTTGAAATGTTTCTACAACTTGATTCGAGTTTATTTGGAAAGGCGCACACCTGTCTATATAAGGTCCCACAGTTGACAGTGCATGTCAGCAAAAGACAAGCCATGAGGTTGAAGGAGTTGTCGCATAGCTCCTTGACAGGATTGTGTTGAGGCACAGATCTGGGGAAGGGTACCTAAAAATTCTGCAGCATTGAAGGTCCCCAAAAACACAGTGGCCTCCATCATTCTTAAATGGAAGAAGTTTGGAACCACCAAGACTTTTTCTAGAGCTGGCCGCCTGACCAAACTGGGCAATTTTAACATCTTGACCATGTTCTGTTATAATATCCACCCGGCACAGCCAGAAGAGGACTGGCCACCCCTCATAGCCTGGTTCCTCTCTAGGTTTCTTCCTAGGTTTTGGCCTTTCTAGGGAGTTTTTCCTAGGAAGTTTTTCCTAGCCACCGTGCTTCTTTCACCTGCATTGCTTGCTGTTTGGGGTTTTAGGCTGGGTTTCTGTACAGCACTTTGAGATATCAGCTGATGTACGAAGGGCTATATAAATACATTTGATTTGATTTTGATTTGATTTGAATCGGGGGAGAAGGGCTAGGGCTTGATGGCCTAAAAATCATACCTCGTTTTTTCTTGTTTTTTTTCTTCCAAATGTATGGGTGATTCACGATATCTATACATTTCAAACAGTCTGCAATAATCTAATGAATTCAGGTGTTGTGAGGTTATACCTATACTAAATATAAGCCTTCCACAACCATAAGACACACTAATAAGTTAATTATTTGGTCAAAATAGTTGGCTAATAGTTGAGTAGCCAGCTAATATTTATATTTCAAGTTGAGCCAACGTGTATCTATTTGCTAGATAACAAGGTAGAACAGTTGAATTGCTATGAACACACCCTTCTGTCCGTCTCCAACTGTTTGAGCAGCATGTTAGCCTGTCCACTTTGTTCAAATGTTGAAATCAAGTGGCCTACCTTATTTCTCAGAATGAGAGCGATTTGCTAATTCCTTGTGTTTTATGCTTATTGCAAGTTTATAAAACAGACTAGACAGCTAGTATAATAGACTGACTAAAGTGTTGCTAACGGTACGTGGTACCACAATGCCGCGCGTGTCAAACTGAGCATTCATTTTCCTGAATCGGTGTTCATTGATACGCTTGTTTTAGTAGTGTCTGCTCTGCACACAATTTGAGTAGTTGAGACATAAAAAGGATATTGTTAGAAATGTAACTTCTCTATTATTCTCTGGTGTAAATGGGAAGGTGCACAGAGGAGCGCAACAAACCAGACCAAAAATACAACACGAGAACAAGCGGACATAAATGCTCATAAAAACAAAAAAGAACAAAACCTTCATCCTTGCGATACAGGCATTTGGAATATCGCGCAAAAACATACATTCGAATTAATCAAATTAATTTGATATACCGCCCAGCCATAAGAAGGGTCTTGGTCAGGGCGGTGACCAAGAACCCGATGGTCACTCTGACAGAGCTCCAGAGTTCCTCTATGGAGTTGGGAGAACCTTCCAGAATAACAACCATCTCTGCGGCATTCCACCAATCAGGTCTTTATAGTTGTGGCCAGGCGGAAGCCACTCCTCAGTAAAAGGCACCTAAAGGAGACTCAGACCATGAGAAACAAGATTCTCTGGTCTGATGAATGCGTCACGTCTTGAGGAAACCAGGCACCGCTCATCACTTGGACAATACCATCCCTACAATGAAGTATGGTGGTGGCAGCATCATGCTGTGGGGATGTTTTTCCAGCAGTAGGGACTGGGAGACTGGTCAGGATGGAGGGAAAGATGAACAGCTCAAAGTACAGAGAGGTCCTTGAAAACCTGCTCCAGAGAGCTCAGGACCTCAGACTGGGGCGACGATTCACCTTCCAACAGGACAACGACTCTAAGCACACAGCCAAGACAATGCAGAAGTGGCTTCAGGACAAGTCTCTGAATGTCCTTGAGTGGCCCAGCCACAAAAAGTGAAGGTCTGAATACTTTGGTTCACCCGATATGGATGATAATTCCCTCAAATTAAAGCGAACAGTCTGCACTCTAACCTCAGTCATTGTACAGAGCCGAAACAACAAACAATGTGTCACTGTTGCAATACTTTTGGAGCTCACTGTATATTCTATTAAAATAGTAGCTTTCATGAGGAAGAAAAAAAATCTGCACAAAAACATCTGTTTTCGGCTTAGTTCTAGTGAAACACGTCAATTCTGGTCTTCATTTTTAAAAGTTTGAAAGTGTTGATCTGGCTCTTTTTACCCTTAGCGGTTCTACTCTACCATTGAAATCACCTTGAAGGTGCCTCTACGTCATCTCAAAGGGAAGAGTTTGGTATGAAATCCACTCCCTTGTAGATGTGATGGGTGGTACCACCTCGAGGCTTACTATAAAAGCAGGTGACAGCGAGCTTTATTTGGCAATGGTCTTGGTAAGTGGAGTGTGCCAATCAATATATTTTGCGTGACTCTTCCTTGACTAGACCACTATTCAAAAGGCAGTAAGGCACATTTCCGCATATGACCAAATTAAACGTTTTTGCTTACTGTTTCATACACATCTACATGATTAACCAAGGAAAAATATATATGTGGGCTATGAGGATTATATGTTTATATTCATAGCTACATCCATCGTAACAAGAAATAGATGACAATGGTCATGTCAACTCATATTTTTTTCGCAATGACTGACTGGTGGCACAGTGCGCTAAAACAGTTGGCTCATATTTCAATGGTTGTGAGATCTAATCCTACATGTGGCAGATATATTTATAAATCCTTTATTTACAGTATTCATCCCGTGCCCACACACTTCTAGTTCTGAAAAGTGAAAGCATACCTGTGAGACTGGTCGGCCTGGTAGTAGTTGTAGGTTTTTATACACTACCCAAGACCAATCTGGGAGTTCATTTGATCATTGGAAAAATAGTTACTTTAGTGCTGATTGAGTTGAGCCCCATATCTTAATTTTGAAGGTGATGACTGCACTTTTCCCAACACAATACTGCAAAGAATGTTTCCACATTTCAAATATTTTTTTACGCCCTGAGGGAAATTGGAACTTACTCCGCACGCGCCGATAGATGTCAGGAACTCCCTACCTTACCACTGAGTTAACAGGGAAGATAGATGTCAGGAACTCACCACCTTACCACTGAGTTAACAGGGAAGATAGATGTCAGGAACTCACCACCTTACCACTGAGTTAACAGTGCAGATAGATGTCAGGAACTCACCACCTTACCACTGAGTTAACAGGGCAGATAGATGTCAGGAACTCACCACCTTACCACTGAGTTAACAGGGCAGATAGATGTCAGGAACTCACCACCTTACCACTGAGTTAACAGGGCAGATAGATGTCAGGAACTCACCACCTTACCACTGAGTTAACAGGGCAGATAGATGTCAGGAACTCACCACCTTACCACTGAGTTAACAGGGCAGATAGATGTCAGGAACTCACCACCTTACCACTGAGTTAACAGGGCAGATAGATGTCAGGAACTCACCGCCTTACCACTGAGTTAACAGGGCAGATAGATGTCAGGAACTCACCGCCTTACCACTGAGTTAACAGGGCAGATAGATGTCAGGAACTCACCGCCTTACCACTGAGTTAACAGGGCAGATAGATGTCAGGAACTCACCGCCTTACCACTGAGTTAACAGGGCAGATAGATGTCAGGAACTCACCACCTTACCACTGAGTTAACAGGGCAGATAGATGTCAGGAACTCACCACCTTACCACTGAGTTAACAGGGCAGATAGATGTCAGGAACTCACCACCTTACCACTGAGTTAACAGGGCAGATAGATGTCAGGAACTCACCACCTTACCACTGAGTTAACAGGGCAGAGCCATTTTTGCTCACAATGCACACAATGTTATCAGAGCGTGTCAGTGGATTTCTGGTAAGTATACTTTAGTGAGAAAGTGTTGGGATCAGGTACAACTGTTTACCCACCCCCAAAATGAATATTTAAGAGCAATTCCCCACCACTTCTCACCTGAATGCGTTGTTTGAATATATGAAAGGGTTGGGAAAAGGCTGAAATTGGGGTTAAATCCCTGATAACTACAATGCCACTATCTACTCAGTTACTTGACACAGCATTACAGAAGTTATTCTCTCATAGTTACCTTGGTGTTACTCTTATGATGACATGTTTCCTAAGCGGTCTTGCTCTCCTCTCTCCGTCCTCCAGTCAGTTGATGCCAGACGGGTTGGGCATGGGGGGCATGGGCAACCTGCCGGGCGCCAACCCTCTCTCTGCCTCGGGGGTGAGGAAGACGTGGCACGAGCACGTCACTCAGGACCTACGCACCCACCTGGTGCACAAACTGTAAGTACCACCAAGATGCTTGCATTCTCTTCCTTCAATGTTTTTTCTCAATGGCCATGAATCTATCGGGGTTTAATAGGTGGATAACCCACATGGTTTTGCCACCATAGGGCTAAGGGTATAGGAGTTGATTTGGGATTGGCCCACTGTTCACTTACCTCGCCCGTTCAGATCAGTGTTATGAAAGGAAAAGCAATTTTCTGATTGAGGTTGCCGCTACCTCAACTCACTCTTTAATTCTCCCTTTATGCTGTCCCTCTTTCCCTCCACCATCCCTTCCTTCTTCTCCCTGTCCTCCCCCAGAGTACAAGCCATATTCCCCACCCCAGACCCCGCAGCACTGAAGGATCGGCGGATGGAGAACCTGGTGGCATACGCTAGGAAGGTGGAAGGGGACATGTACCAGTCTGCCAACAGCAGGGTAATGAACTTCAGTGGAGGCTGCTGAGGGGAGGACAGCTCATAATGGCTGGAACCGAGCAAATGGAATGGCATCAAACACATTGAAGCTATGTGTTTAATGTATTTGATACCATTCCGCTCCAGCCATTACCAAGAGCCTGTCCTCCCCCAATTAAGGTGCCACCAACCTCCTGTGATGAACTCACTACTGCTTGAAACGCCAACATAGGCTGCATTCCAATCTCCACCCTTCTCCCTTAGTGTGCACTTGAAGTAGCTGATATAACATTTAATATAGTAAACAAAATATATACTCAACAAAAATATAAATGCAACATACAACAATTTCAGCTGTTTTACTGAGTTACAGTTCAAATCAGGAAATCAGTCAATTTAAATAAATAAATTAGGCCCTCATCTATGGATTTCAAGTGACTAGGCAGGGGAGCAGACATGGGTGGGCCTGGCATAGGACATAGCCCACCCATTATCCCACCTATTGGGGAACTAGGCCCAGCCAATCAGATTGAGTTTTTCCCCAAAAAAGGGCTTTATTACAGACAGAAATACTCCTCAGTTTCATCAGCTGTGCAGGTGGCTGGTCTCAGACGATCCCGCAGGTGACGAAGCCGGATGTGGAGGTCCTGGGCTGGCGTGGTTACACGTGGTCTCCGGTTGTGAGGGCGTTTGGACGTACTGTCAAATTCTCTGAAACGACAGAGGTGGCTTATGGTAGAGAAATGAATTTTCAATTCTCTGGCAACAGCTTTGGTGGACATTCCTGCAGTCAGCATGCCAATTGTACCCTCCCTCAAAACCTGAGACGTCTGTGGCATTGTGTTGTGTGACAAAACGGCACATTTTAGTGACCTTTTATTGTCCCCAGCACAAGGTGCACCTGTGTAATGATCATGCTGTTTAATCAGCTTCTTGATATGGAACACCTGTCACGTGGATGGATTATCTTGGCAATGGAGCAATGCTCACCAACATGGATGTAAACCCATTTGTTCGCAGAATTTGAGGAAAATAAGCTTTTTGTGTGTGTGGAACATTTCTGGGATCTTTTATTTCAGCTCATGAAACATGGGGCCAACACTTTACATGTTGCGTTTATATTTTTGTTCAGTATACGTTATTTCTAATCTCGTGTTGTCAATTTCTGCAGGACGAGTATTACCACTTCCTGGCGGAGAAGATCTATAAGATCCAGAAGGAGTTGGAGGAGAAGAGGCGCTCGCGGCTCCAGAAGCAGCCTGGCCCCATGGCAGTGGGGGGCCCAGGGGCCCAGCAGCAGCCTGGCATGCCCCCTCAGCCGAACTCCATGGGTCCTGGCCAGTCCCCACGGCCAGCCAGTGAGTACCCTGGACCTCTGGAGACCCCTCTATTGAAGGAGGGAGCAACATAATCACTTATGTTTATTATCATCCTATTACCATGTGTGGGGCCAACCCTTCTTTCATGCATTAACTGTGGAAATTTGACCTAAGTGTAAGTTAGCATTTGGGCCTATAACAGGATAATGATATGTTTGGTTGAAGTAGGTGTTTGAGGCTGTAATTAGCTAATTTGGAAGCTTTGGTATATGACATGTTGACCACCTCTCATCCTCCTCTCTTTCAGATGGATCTGTGCCTGTGCCCAACGTGCCAAATCAGATCATGCCTCGCATGCAGGTGTCTCAAGGTACCAGTCCTTCTCCTACACTTCAACACTTGTTTCTCATCCTCCTTTCATCCAGACACAGTCAAGTGCTCAGTGACTGTCAACCCCCCTGGTAGCCAGTTGATTATATACTATAATCACTAACATAGTAAAGGGTAAATACTCCCAATATGCAAATAGTGTAAATGGTTTATTCAGAAACTGTTTCTCCATAAATGTTTATTTACATAATTAGAGCCAGTGTTTCTCCTGTATTCATTTAAAAAGCTAAAAGAATGAAACCAATAAAATAAACAATGAATTTTGGAGTACTTTTGGAATGGCTGAATTACTGACCGGGCATGCGGGGCATATGGCCAGGGGCCCCGATTTTTGCAGAAGAACACAGAATTAGTCATGGCAAAATGAGTAGAATTGCAAGAAATTAGCTTTCACGCAGCAACATGTTCTGTCAGCTCCATGACAAAATGTGTAGATTTGCAGAAAAAATTGCTTTACAATTGTACATTTTTTCTCTTGGCTCCTTGGGGAAAAAAGTAGCCACTTTTTGATCCAGAAAAAACCTTGCTTATTGCTAATAAAACACCTGCCTGATAATATGGAATGGTGCCATGTATATGTTTTTACCAATATGCTATTGCGCTCATCATGGTGTCTGCACAATTTTGGAGTAGAATGTATTTTTAAAGTCACTGTAAATGACATCAGTCATTCTACAAAAAATATCCTGGGGTGGCACCCCCCGCCCCTTTGACTTATTCCACCGTGGCAAAACAAATTATAGTGGAAGCACTAACAGGAAATTAACAAATTTGTGAAAAGTTATGACTTAGCGCCTAACTGACTCTGGCTCCTTCACCTGCTCATCAGAGCATAGGATTATTAATGACAACATCTCAGTGTATTGTAGACAACACTAATCCTGTGTGTGTGAACTGTATGTTTGTGTGTGCTTCTCTTCTCCCACATAGGAATCAATCAGTTCAACCCCATGGCGATGCAGAACGTGCAGATGTCCCAGGCGCCCATGGGGGCCCGCGCCGCCTCGCCCATGAACCACTCGCAGCAGATGAACATGAGCTCTGTCCCAGCGGTGAGACCTCCATGCTCCCTCTATGCCCCACTTAACTCTTTCCTTCCTTCTGTATCTCCTTCTCTCACTTTCTCCTCTTCTCTCTCACTTCCTCTTCCCGTCTTGCTCCCTCTCTCACTTCCTCTCCCCGTCTTGCTCCCTCTCTCACTTCCTCTTCCCGTCTTGCTCCCTCTCTCACTTCCTCTCCCCGTCTTGCTCCCTCTCTCACTCCCTCTCCCCGTCTTGCTCCCTCTCTCACTCCCTCTCCCCGTCTTGCTCCCTCTCTCACTTCCTCTTCCCGTCTTGCTCCCTCTCTCTCTCTGTTTTACTAGAGTCTATAGAAAGTCTACACCTCCTTGAGTGTTTTAAACAGGGATTAAATTCGATTTTATTTCTACACGGACTACTCCACATTTTCGAAGTGAAAGAAAGTTATAAAAAATAGCTGAAAAGTAAAACTGTCCTCTTAACTTTTTACCTGGGCTTTGGTCCTTTCATATTTCTTTTGATCCTGACAAACTCCCCATTCCCTGCCGGTGACAAGCATACCTGTGACAAGCATACCTGTAACATGATGCTGCCCCCACAATACTTCAAAATGGAGAGGGTTTCACCCAACCCTGTAGTTTTTAATTTAGGCCAAAAAGTGTTGTCTTGCAATGTTGTTTACAGAATGGATGATTCGGAATGGATTTAACACAGGCTTCTTCTCACTTTGTCATACAGCCCAGTAATATGGAGTGAATCCAATGTTGTTGATCCCTTTGTGCTTTCAAGTATTGTGGTGTCAGCATACTTTTATGGGTAATGCTTATTATCAGCAGTGACTAGGGAGGTTGTTGGGATCAAAATAAATATGGAAGGGGCAAAGACCAGTTAAATAGTTACATAACTCACCTCAATCTTCTGAAAACCCTGGGATAGGGTTTTGTTTTTCTGTGGGACAATTACACCGATTTTTATGCAAAAGACCCACCAAAATGGCTTTCCAAGAGGGTTTGTGAGTGGTGTAGTCTGTCCTGACTTGAATCTGCTTAAAAAAAAAATCTGCGGCAAGGTTTGAATATTGCTGTCTGTGTTGTAGCTTAGACCCTACTTTACATCATATGAGGTTTTTGTGTTGTGCCTCCATCGGTTGAGAGACAACATGGCCTTGAATACAGGGTGGGTGTCATTTCAATCGTATAAAAATAATTCTTCCAATGGACCTATCCCTTCAGACCACTGCAATTTAGCTGGTACACCATTGAAATTGAAATATAATTGACATTTTAACTTCTAATTACTACCACAAAGATTGCGGCCGGTCCACCCACCGTCGAATGTCAGCTGAAATGGTCATGTTGATTCTATTATCTGTATTTCTATGATTTCAGTAGGTTTCCTATGGAAGATTGACAAGAATACTTTAAAACAACATATTCCCATTCAACATTCTCTGATGTGTGGACCTCCAACTGTCTTTGTGGTACCATTTTTGAAATTTCAATTTGATTCCCATTTTAGTACATTTATCAGCCAAAACAAGACAACCACCCTGTATTCAAGAGCATGTTGTTTCAACCAATGGTGGGCACCACACAAAAACCTCAGATAATGTAAAATAGGGTCTAAGCTACATGTGAATGAGAGAAGAAAATCTGAGTTTAAGCGTTTTTAGGTAATTGATGTTTTAATGTTTAAGAAAATATATTATCAACACTTTTTTTTAAATTATAAATAGTTTGGTAAGCTTTTAAATATCATCACTCTGAACCCTTTATCTTTTCCAGTGATGAAGACATGGATGTCTCGTCAAATCAAATATTTAGCAGATGTTATTGCTGGTGTTGTGAAATGCTTGTATGGTGGGCTATGCAAAATAGGTGAACTTTGAGCAACTTTATCTCTTGAATGTTTTGGCATTCAGGTCCAAAATGTCACTTTCTGAGCACATCTACAGTGGGCAAATATGTATGGAAGGTTTTATTAAAATTAAAAGGGGTGCTGTCAAAATAAATGAATTCAAATAAATGTACCCTGTCTTTGTTTCTACTGGGAAAGTGGTTGAGCATTGTATATGTCATAAATGAGTTGGGTTGGATTTTTACTGTTTATGGTTCTGTACTGTTTAATGTTTATCTACTTCTGGTTGTTGCCTCTCTTCCTTCTGGTTTTTAATCAGCACACTGTTAGTTTATTATGCCTCAGGCCTTTCATAAGGAGTATTGTCTTGGTGGCGTGTGTGTGTTGTATCCCATTCAGACCTGGGTTTAAATACTTTTCTACATCTTTAAAAAAAAGTTGAGCATTTCCTTTAGCTCGCCTGGAGTAACAGGTGGGTGGGGTTTGCACTTTTGACTATTCTATTGGTTCCATTTCACCTGGCAACCTCAATTAAGCACAGCTGAAGTTTAAAAAATAATTAATTTTAAACAGTATTTGAACCCAGCTCTGATCTCATTTAGATGCGTAGTTATTCTTGGCAAGGTCTCAATGCAAGATAGAGGTTTCCTCTCTATAATGTGTCTGTTTTTCTTCTCCTTTCCCCAGATGGGCATGTCCCCATCCAGGATGCCCCAGGTGCAAGGCATGATGGGACAGCACGCCAACAGCATGGTGGGACAGACAGCCAATCAGAGCCAGTTCATGCCCCAGAGCCAGTTCTCTCCCAACACCGCCCCTGGCGGGGGAATGATTATGAACAACCTGGGCTCCCTCGGCCAGCCGCAAGCACAGGCAGCTGTCACTCAGGTGAGGAGGGAGACTCTCACACAGATGGGGCTTGTGATCTGTTGCATTGATAATCTCTGCTGTTGGTTTGATCATATTTGAAGAAGCTGCTTTGTATGTGTTCATGGTTGTCAATATAAGTGTAGTGTTAGAATATGTATGTGTCTGAGTGGGTAGGTTTGTAACACTGTGAATATGTAATAGTAGATGGAGCTCTAACTGTAACTTCTGTATCCCAGCCCCCCCTGCCCCGCGCCACCCCTCCACCCAACGCCTCGGCTAACCTGCAGCAGCTCCAGCACCCCCACTCCCACCCACCCCCCCAGGCTCAGCCTTCACCGTCCTCCACCCCCACTCACGTCCCCAGCGGCGGCCTCCCCGCCCGGCCCCCCTCGACCCTGGGCATGCAGTCCCCTGCTGCCCCCTCCCAGCCGCTCACGCCCCTGCAGCATCAGCAGCCGGGGACCCCCAGCCAGACGCAGCCCAGCTCAGTGCAGCCCCCCAGCACGCCGGTAAAATACCTGCTTAGGCTCCACAACACTCTTATAGGGAGTTATCCTGACCTGGTGAACTGACGAGGAGAATTCATGGCTAGTTATATTTTTTCACTAGGGCCCAGAGTATTTCCTGCTTAGGTCATACAGTCAGGAAAAAAATAGATGCTCTTTTTAAAGCAGCCTTTTGTTACTGTCATGCAGCTTTTCCACATTTAAAAAGGTCTATTGAAGGAACAGCATGCTTGGAGTGATACTAAAGCTTTATTAACACTATGGTGTTTCTTTCACATGCCAGCTCTTAATGACTTGATGTTGTGCCAGTCAACAGTTGTAGCCAGCATCCAGCCTTTGCTTTGAAGGGTTATTCTCTTATTTTTCCCCTCTAGCTGTCCCAGGCGCCAGCCAGTATAGATAACCGCATGCCCACCCCAGGCTCGGTGGCAGAGGTCCACTCCCAACAGGCCCCACCAGACATGGCCCAAACGGAGCACAAAGCCGAGCTCAAAGACGAGGTTGACGAGGACGAGGACGACGACTGTGGCTCGGGGAAAAAGCAGCCCAGCGACTTCAAAATGGAGGTGAGGACTTAAACTTGTAGTCCTAGAATCAATATTGACTACAAGACGCTTGACCAACCAGAGCTTTCTATTGATATGTACATTATGAATGCAAGTGCTCTTGGATGGAAGTATTAAAATTCATATGAACTCATCTTGTTTATCTGGTACAGTGGCCACGTTGCCCTCCATCTTTCAAAACGTAGGGTCCTACAGATTTGTCTAAGTGCACCCTCTAAATGTATCTGTGCCCCACAGCAGGACGAAGACCCAAAAGACACCAAACCCCTCACGGTCAAGGAGGAGGAGCCAGACGGGGCGGAGCCTAAGCAGGAGCCAATGGAGACAAAGGAGGAGAAGAAGCCGGAGATTAAGAAGGAACCCAAAGAGGAGGAGGAGGAGGAGGGCAGGGCCAACGGCACGGCAGCATCCACCTCCCCCACCCAGAACCGCAAAAAAAGTGAGGACCTGGTTTTGTGTAAAACTAGCCGGGGCCAGGAGTTTATCCAATGACTAGGAGTTTTTCCCCAGCTGGTCCGATCTTATTGCAGCTCTTCCCTCAGTTATGTCAGTCCTTGCCTTTACCCTGTTTAGTTTATTAGGATCCCCATTAGCTACTGCAAATGTAGCATCTACTTTTCCCGGGGTCCACATGAAATGTACAAATACATGACAAAGTACAGAACCGTAATAGACAAGAACAACAGAAGATATTACAATAAAAAATACAAATAAAATAAGAGTTTGATATTGGAAAGACGTCAAGAGACATGCTATTTAAACACTATATTCTTATATCCAGTTAAATGCGATCTTTAGAGGAGAGGTGCTGTGATTCAGTATGTTTTGTTTTTAAAGCTAAGAGAGCAACCTCTGGCGGCAGAGCATTCCACTATGAGACGGCTCTATGCATAACTGAGCGATACATTCAATCTGTTTTTGGTTTGGGTGCTGTGAAGAAACCCATAGTGGTGTGCCTGGTGTGGTATGTCTGTTTTGTAGTGTATGCAATAGATTATACAAGTGGTTAGGCATTTTCAACACGTTTCTTAAAAAGACTAGAAGATCATTTCTCCTCAACCATGAAAGACTATCATGCATGTTGTTGATATTTGTTCGGTGTATGCTGCTCTGAGCCAGCTGCAGCTTTGCCAGGTCTTTCTTTGCTGCACTCGACCATATTACCGGACAGTAATCAAGATGAGCTGAGACCAGAGCCTGAACAACTAGGACAGTTGACCTTTGTCAAAAACATAGAGCATATTTTTACAAGACATACCTCTCTCCCCATCTTCACAACAACTCTGTCAATATGACTTGACCATGATAACTGACCCTGTGAAGACACTGAAGCGTTCTGAATGTCAGATAGAGAAAGAATAAATGGAGCCTTCACGATGCCCCTTTTCCACATGACAGATTATACTTTTTGTTCTTCATGATAGATTTCTATGATGTTGTACATGGTTGATTTGAATAGAGCCCTGACCACTCTGTCCACCCTGCAGTCTTTAAGCCAGAGGAGCTGCGCCAGGCCCTGATGCCCACACTAGAGGCCCTCTACAGACAGGACCCAGAGTCTCTGCCCTTCAGACAGCCTGTTGACCCCATGCTGCTGGGCATCCCTGTGAGTACACACAGACACTTCATGTACACACACTTAGATAGTCGTACACCCTGAGAGTGTCTCTCTTGATTGGTTATGCCTAGTCATGTATTGATATGAAAACAAATGCCAAATTAACTTGTTACTCAATTCTTTACAGATTTCATAGATATAGCCGAGGCTCAATAAGGATTAAGGATCTCTCTCATAGCTCTGACCAGAATGATATGGACATGGTTATCAGTGAAGCTCTCTCACAGCCACATTTCATTGATTGTCCTGAAGCTTGATAGTGAATGATAAAGCACTCTCAACCATGTTCATGTAATTTTTGTCTTGACACATTGCAACGCTGATTCCTGTGACTGTACTGTCAGTACCACTTAACTCTCTTCTAACCATTCCCCTCCTCCCCCCTTCAGGACTACTTTGACATAGTGAAGAAACCTATGGACCTGTCCACTATAAAGCGTAAGCTAGACACAGGTCAGTACCAGGAACCCTGGCAGTACGTGGAAGACATCTGGGTCATGTTCAACAACGCCTGGATCTACAACCGCAAGACGTCCCGCGTCTACAAGTACTGCTCCAAGCTGGCCGAGGTGTTTGAGCTGGAGATAGACCCTGTCATGGTCAGCCTGGGCTACTGCTGTGGCAGGAAGGTGAGATGATGGGAGGGATGTTAGTGGGGGAAAGAGGAGTAGAGCAGGAGGTTAGTTGTGTTTGAGCTGGAGATAGACCCTGTCATGGTCAGCCTGGGCTACTGCTGTGGCAGGAAGGTGAGATGATGGGAGGGATGTTAGTGGGGGAAAGAGGAGTAGAGCAGGAGGTTAGTTGTGTTTGAGCTGGAGATAGACCCTGTCATGGTCAGCCTGGGCTACTGCTGTGGCAGGAAGGTGAGACTGAGGGAGTGGAGGAAGAGTAATGGAGGAAGGGAGACTACAAGGTTTGTGATCTAGAGAAACACTCAGCTCTAATTGTAGGTTATCGTTAGAGCCAGGAGAAACTCTGCTCTAATTGTAGGTTATCGTTAGCGCCAGGAGAAACTCGGCTCGAATTTTAGGTTATCGTTAGGACCAGAAGAAACTCTAAGCTCTAACTGTAGGTTATCGTGAGGGCCAGGAGTTACCTAAATAGGAAGAACTTGTGTCCCTTGATATGTGGGCCTGTTAGCCTGGTTTGGGCTCTAGACGCCCTCAAGGTGGGAAACCATGGCACATTGCTGCTGATGACCTAAAGAAAGTTTTCAGACCCCTTTTTCCACATTTTGTTACGTTACAGCCTTATTCTAAAATTGATTAAATAAATATAAATCCTTATCAATCTAAACACAACACCCTATAATTACAAAGCAAAAACAGTTTTTTTTATAAATGTTTGCAAATGTATACAATTTTAAAACTGAAATACCTTATTTACATAAGTATTCAAACCCTTGTCTATGAGACTTAAAATTGAGCTCCGGTGCATCCTGTTCCCATTGATAATCATTGAGATGTTTCTACAACTTGATTGGAGTTCACCTGTGAAAAATTAAATTGATTGGACATGATTTGGAAAGGCACACACCTGTCTATATAAAGTCCCAACAGTTAACAGTGCATGTCAGAGAAAAACCAAGCCATGAGGTCGAAGTAATTGTCCGTAGAGCTCTGAGACAGGATTGTGTCGAGGCACAGATCTGGGGAAGGGTACCGAAAAAATTCAGTGGCCTCCATCATTCTTAACTTCTCTGGGCTAGGTGGGACGTGACCGTCCCACACTATTCAACAGCCAGTGAAATAGCATGGCGCGAAATACAAAACAGCAAAAATCTCATAATTTCGTTTTCTCAAACAATCAACTATTTTACACCATTTTAAAGATGAGACTCTCGTTAATCTAACCACATTGTCCGATTTCAAAAAGGCTTTACGGCTAAAGCATAAAATTAGATAATGTTAGGACATAAACTTCACAAGAAAATCCACACAGCCATTTTCCAAGTGAGGACATGCATCACAAAAACCAAAGGTACAGCTAAAATATTCACTAACCTTTGATCTTCATCAGTTGGCACTCATAGGACTTCATGTTACACCATACATGTATGTTTTGTTCGATAAAGTTCATATTTATATCCAAAAACAGCATTTTACATTGGCGCATGATGTTCAGAAAATGTATTTCCACCAAATGTACAAAAATACTCATCATAAACGTTGATAAAATTTACAACAGTTATTGAAAGAATTATAGATGCACTACTCCTTGACGCAACCGCTTTGTCAGATTTCAAAATAACTTTACGGAGAAAGCACATTGTTCAATATTCTGAGTACATAGCTCAGCCATCGAAGCAAGCTATACAGCTACCCGCCAAGTTCTGGCATCAACAAAACTCTGAATTAGTATTATAAATATTCTCTTACCTTTGCTGATCTTCGTCAGAATGCACTCCGAGGACTCCTACTTCCACAAGAAATGTTCTTTTTGTTCTAAATAATCCATATTTATGTCCAAATACCTCCGTTTTGTTCGTGCGTTCAGATCACTATCCAAAGGCATAATGCGTGAGCCCAGTACCAGAGACGAAAAGTCAAGTAGTTCCATTACCGGTCGTAGAAACATGTCAAACGTTGTTTACAATCAATCCTTAGGGTATTTTTTACATAAAACGTCGATAATATTCCAACCGGACAATAGCGTATTCACTCAAGAAGAAAAAGGAGGGGCGCGCTTTCGGGCTCGCGCATCACCAAGTCCTTTGTCCATAGGCAGTCCACTCATTGACTGAGCTCCTATTCTCTGCCCGGTTACAGGAGAATGATGGTAAAACTTTCTGAAGGCTGTTGACAGCCAATGGAAGCCTTAGGAAGTGCAACGTGACCCCACAGACACTGTAGTTTCGATAGGGATTCAAAAGAACTACAATTCTCAGATTTCCACACTTCCTGGTTGGATTTTTCTCAGGTTTTTGCCTGCCATATGAGTTATGTTATATTCACAGACATCATTCAAACAGTTTTAGAAACTTCAGTGTTTTCTATCCAAATCTACTAATAAAATGCAAATATTTGACTCTGGGCCCGAGTATGCCATTTACTCTGGGCACGCTTTTCATCCGAAATCGAAAATACTGCCCCCTATACCTTGACAGGTTAAATGGAAGAAGTTTGGAACCACTAAGACTCTTCCTAGAGCTGGCCGCTCGGCCAAACTAAGCAATCGGGGAAGAAGGGCCTTTGTCAGGGATGTGACCAATAACCCAATGGTCACTCTGACGGAGCTCTAGAATTCCTCTGTGGAGATGGGAGAATCAATCAATCAAATTGTTATTATTTTTTATTTTATTTTAGCCAGAAGAAAGCCCTTCTTACATCAGCTGATGTCACACAGTGCTGTACAGAAACCCAGCCTAAAACCCCAAACAGCAAGCAATGCAGGTGTAGAAGCACGGTAGCTAGGAAAAACTCCCTAGAAAGGCCAGAACCTAGGAAAAACCTAGAGAGGAACCAGGCTCTGAGGGCTGGCCAGTCCTCTTCTGGCTGTGCCGGGTGGAGATTATAACAGAACATGGCCAAGATGTTCAAATATTCATAGATGACCAGCAGGGTCTAATAATAATAATCAGTGGTTGTCGAGGGTGCAACAGGTCAGCACCTCAGGAGTATATGTCAGTTGGCTTTTCATAGCCGATCATTTGGAGTATCTCTACCACTCCTGCTGTTTCTAGAGAGTTGAAAACAGCAGGTCTGGGACAAGGTAGCACTTCTGGTGAACAGGTCAGGGTTCCATAGCCGCAGGCAGCACAGTTGAAACTAGAGCAGCAGCAAGGAGTCATCAGGCCATGTAGTCATGAGGCATGGTCCTAGGGCTCAGAGAGGAGAAATACTCCAGATATAAGACTAACCCTAGCCCCCCGACACAAACTATTGCAGCATAAATACTGGAGGCTGAGACAGGAGGGGTCAGGAGACACTGTGGCCCTGTCCGACGATACCCCCGGACAGAACCTTCCAGAGGAGCAACAATCTCTGCAGCACTCCACCAATCAGGCCTTTATGGTAGAGTGGCTAGACGGAAGCCACTCCTCAGTAAAAGGCACATGACAGCACGCTCGGAGTTTGCCAAAAGGCCTCCCAGACCATGAGAAACAAGATTCTTTGGTCTGATGATACCAAGATTGAACTCTTTGGCCTGAATGCCAAGCGTCACATCTGGCGGAAACCTGGCACCATCCCTACAGTGAAGTATGGTGGTGGCAGCATCATGCTTTGGGAGTGTTTTTTTTTCAGCGGCAGGGACTGGGAGACTAGTCAGGATCGAGGCAAAGATATACGGAGTGAAGTACAGAGATATCCGTGATGAAAACTTACTCCAGAGCACTCAGGACCTCAGACTGGGGTGAAGGTTCACCTTCCAACAGGACAACGACCCTTAAGCACACAGCCAAGACAACGCAGGAGTGGCTTCAGGACAAGTCTTTGAATGTCCTTGAGTGGCCCAGCCAGAGCCCGGATTTCAATCCGTTTGAACATCTCTAGAGAGACCTGAAAATAGCTGTGCAGTGACGCACCCCATCCAACCTGACAGAGCTTGTGAGGATCTGCAGAGAAGATTGGAAGAAACTCAACAAATATAGGTGTGCCAAGCTTGTAGCGTCACCTAAGAAGACTGAAGGCTGTAATCGCTGCCAGAGGTGCTTCTACAAAGTACTGAGTCAAGGGTCTGAATACTTTTGTGAATGCATGAATGTCAACCTGTTTTCGCGTTGTCATTATGGGCTAGTGTGTAGATTGATGAGGGGGAAAAACATTTTAATACATCTTAGAATAACTGTAACGTAACAATGTGGAAAGGGGTCTGAATACTTTACAAATGCACTGTACTGTCATTTAAGAGGATACAATGCCCTGCAATTCTAATCAAGTTTTACTGGTCACATACACATATTTAGCAGATGTTATTGCGGGTGTAGCGAAATACTTGTGTTCCTAGCTCCAACAATGCAATAGTATCTAACAATACACACAATCTGAAAGTAAAATAATGGAATTAAGAAATATATGAATATTAGGTAGAGCAATGTCGGAGTGGCATTGACTAAAATACAGTAGAATAGAATACAGTATATACATATGAGAGGAGAAAAGCAGTATGTAATCATTATTTGAACTTTATTAAAGTGACTAGTGTTCCATTATTAAAGTGTCCAGTGATTCCAAGTCGATGTATATAGGACAGCAGCCTCTAAGGTGCAGGGTTGCGTAACCGGGTGGAAGTCGGTTAGTGATGGCTATTTAACAGTCTGAAATTACACGACACGAAACATCCTTAACTAACCCCTCCAGACATGCATAACCATGCGCTGCTGTGTTTACTGTGTGACAGACAGCCACCTGTATGACCCCAGGGCTAGATGGTCCTTACAAAGACTGGAACACTTCACTTAACATGATGAGCCTTTTGACTCCCTGCGGCACTTGTGACACTGATACTGCTTCCCAAATGGCACATTCCCTATGTTGTGCACTATGCTTAATGGGCCCTGGTAAAAAGTAGTGTACAACATAGGGAATAGAGTGCCCTTTGGGATGTAAGCCTGAGACTATACGAACCAGTGAAAGGGGAACTTTCAGAGGGACACTAGGTTTTAATTTGGGATAATCTGTGGACAGGACTGACCTGGTTGAATGCTAGACAGTGTAGAAGTGTATTGGAGAATCTGTGGACAGGACTGACCTGGCTGAATGCTAGACAGTGTAGAAGTGGATTGGAGAATCTGTGGACAGGACTGACCTGGCTGAATGCTAGACAGTGTAGAAGTGGATTGGAGAATCTGTGGACAGGACTGACCTGGCTGAATGCTAGACAGTGTAGAAGTGTATTGGAGAATCTGTGGACAGGACTGACCTGGCTGAATGCTAGACAGTGTAGAAGTGTATTGGAGAATCTGTGGACAGGACTGACCTGGCTGAATGCTAGACAGTGTAGAAGTGGATTGGAGAATCTGTGGACAGGACTGACCTGGCTGAATGCTAGACAGTGTAGAAGTGGATTGGAGAATCTGTGGACAGGATTGACCTGGCTGAATGCTAGACATTGTAGAAGTGGATTGGAGAATCTGTGGACAGGACTGACCTGGCTGAATGCTAGACAGTGTAGAAGTGTATTGGAGAATCTGTGGACAGGACTGACCTGGCTGAATGCTAGACAGTGTAGAAGTGGATTGGAGAATCTGTGGACAGGACTGACCTGGCTGAATGCTAGACAGTGTAGAAGTGGATTGGAGAATCTGTGGACAGGACTGACCTGGCTGAATGCTAGACATTGTAGAAGTGGATTGGAGAATCTGTGGACAGGACTGACCTGGCTGAATGCTAGACAGTGTAGAATTGGATTCACTAACCCTTTCTCCCTGTTTCTCCACAGTTTGAGTTCTCACCCCAGACCCTCTGCTGCTATGGTAAGCAGCTGTGCACCATCTCCAGAGACGGAACCTACTTCAGCTACCAGAACAGGTAAGTCCACACTTGGGGGAGGGGGGGGGGGATTTCACCAGAGGGATGGTACATACTATATACTGGAAGTGTTACATGTTAAAAGGAGTGGAGCCAACATCGACAGGATCTTAGGTTTCCCTTCAAGCCCGATGTGCTGCAATATCAGCACCACTGCTCCCCCTGCTGTTCACAAATTGCTATTGTACTTTACTAGCCCCAAATATTGCATCCATTCCGATGCATTGCAGTTGCATGTAGTGGAGTTATTCTGAACTCAGCGCAGTGAAGCTCGTTAGGGTTAACTACTCTATCCCTTCTGGAAGCACGTTGATGCATTTTACACTGTACTTATTTACCCACATTTTAAAAAGTCATTTCAACAAAAATTGTTATGAAAAGTTCCAAAGACAAGCAGAGGTGATCCATATGTCTGTGATGTGTTCTGGGTGCATCCCTCTCTCCCCTACATCACCAGGGCTGGCATTCACTCCAACAGTCTCCCAACTGACATGATCATATCATATCCCTAAAGCTTTATGTGGAGAAGTAGTGGAACTTAGTTGTTCAGTGAAGTGGTTATACTTAGTAGTATGGATATTCAAATGTACTAATGATTTACTTTGCTTATATTGACATTCATGTTCCTCCCATCAACATGGTTAGTGTTCCTGTGTCATTTCAGTATGCTTGTATGAGAAGATGTGTGAATGACTGTCATGACCATTCCCATGGTGACTAACCTGTGTTCTACCTTCACTCTGCCCTGTTTGCTTGTCTCTGTCCTCTGCCTTTCTGTCCTCTTGTCTCTGTCCTCTGCCTGTGTTATGCTTTGCCATTCTGACAACCATTTCCGCCACCCATTCTGCCACCCGTGTGCCGGTTTGCCAACTTTCCCTGTGCTTCTGCTACTGTGTGTGCCGTTCCAGCTCACCCAAATATGGCCTTGTTGCCGACAGGTATCACTTCTGTGAGAAGTGCTTCAACGAGATCCAGGGCAATAGCGTCACCCTGGGAGACGACCCGGCACAGCCACAGACGTAAGTTCATGGTGGAATCTGTGGTAACATTTTTATGGCAATACATTGGAGAAACAGTACTCTGTTTGATTCGGATTAGTTCCATCGTTTTTTTTTTTTTTTACCACATTCTGGAGCGAATCCTAACTTTCACTTAACTTGAATTTCCATCAATGCATGACTAAGTGAACATTTAGTTAGTGGAAGTAACCGCCCTTAAGTCTCCACTGATTCCATCTTTCCCTAGTGGATATCCTTAGTCCATGATTATAAATACTGGTCCAGAAGGGGTAGACTTAGCTCATTATAGTCAAAGCTTATGGAAAAAGGGCATCTGTGTTCATATGAGTGGTCTGTGTGTTGGGGGTGTTGGCTGTAGAGTATCAGAACTGATTCTAACTGGTCATCCGTTGTCTCTGTCCTCCAGTATGATATCTAAAGACCAGTTTGAAAAGAAGAAAAACGACATGTTGGATCCAGAACCGTGAGTGTTGGTGTAGCTGTACCTTAACTTCTCAAACTGTTTCTTTTTTATGGGGTTTTAGCCCTTTTCATTCTGCTTTAACGCTTCTAAATCCGTTGCCGTTGAGCCGTCATGTACAGTATGCATCACAGTACTGGCTTTATTTGGACCATTTAAAAACACTAATCAGCCACACAAGTGGATACACTGCATTTAAAATACCTGAGGATGAAAGTATTTTCCTGAGCTGAGAGATCTGTCAAACAAAGACATTAAAATGAATAACCATTGATGGTGAATAGTGTATGGGCCTTGTCTCCTGCACCTGTCCCTCGCTTTTTCCATTCGATCACTGAGCATGAGATGACCGCCCCAAGTACATGGCCAATGGTGGCTCCAAAAGTGTTGAATTAGGTGAAAATTATATTTGATGTAACTTCTGTTACTATCAGTCACTAATATTTGCCACTACATTTCTAAAGGGTGTATACCAAGGTTCGGGGTCAATTCCATTTCAAGTGCGAATTTTAATGAATTGAGGTCCTGAATTGACCCTAACTCTTGTACGTACAGTTATCAACGCATTAGTATTTTGTCTCACGCCCATATGTCAGTCAACTGTTGTATCTATTGCCCACTCTGCAGTATCTGTGAACAATAAAGTCTCTTCTTGGAGACCGAGGTGTTGGTGTACCTTCTCTGACCAGCCTTCTCTCTCCTTACACAGGTTTGTTGAATGTAAAGACTGTGGACGGAAGATGCACCAGATCTGTGTGCTGCATTATGATGTAATCTGGCCATCGGGGTAAGCCTCATGTACCCTGAACAGATGAACGGCCCCATGTGTCTTCTGATCACCGTTTCTGACTGTCTATTTGACACTTCCACTTTCCCTCAGCTTCATTTGCGACATCTGTCTGAAGAAGTCCGGCAAGACGAGGAAAGAGAACAAGTTCGCGGCCAAAAGTAAGTTTGAGAGTGTGTTGAATAATTGTGGCGATCCGAGTGGATCCACCATTGTAGACGTGCTGTGATATGTATGTGTAATGGAGGTTATTTCAGTAACTCGTGATGAGGATGTGAATTTTGATATGACCTGCATCTGTATAACCTGTAGGACAACTAAAGTATTTGATGGTATCTGTCTCGCAGGGCTACAGACGACGAGGTTGGGCATGTACATCGAGGACCGGGTGAATAAGTACTTGAAGAGGCAGAACCACCCTGAGGCCGGGGAGGTGTTTGTACGGGTGGTGGCTAGCTCCGACAAAAATGTTGAGATCAAACCTGGCATGAAATCTAGGTAAGGAAAGACTGCAGCTGGTCCAACAGTGAAATAGCCCCTTATCAATACGTTTAAAACCAGTTTATTGGACATGATGTTGAAAGATGTTCATTGAGGATTATTCTAATAAAGTTGTCTTCCAAGAGTTGCTCATCTTCAGTTTGCTCCTTTGTTCATGCACCTTGGTTGGAAAGCGATGGCGCGGTAGTGTTCTTGATAGTGCTGAGGAGATTCTGTGGTAGAAGGCGTCTACACCGTTAATGATGAGTGATGTTCCATGTGGATGTGGAGATTTCTCCCTTACTAGTAAAAGCACTATATAAATGTTTAATTCACAAATTAATTGATTACCTGTGTTTGTCTCCCCAGGTTTGTGGACTCGGGTGAAATGCAGGAGACCTTCCCTTACAGAACCAAAGCACTTTTTGCATTTGAGGAGATTGACGGTGTGGACGTGTGTTTCTTCGGTATGCATGTCCAGGAGTACGGTTCCGAGTGCGCCTTCCCCAACACCAGGTAAACACTTTATAACGTAGTAATAACACAACAATACACTCCTTCACAACACCAGGTAAACACTTTATAACGTAGTAATAACACAACATAATACACTCCTTCACAACACCAGGTAAACACTTTATAACGTAGTAATAACACAACATAATACACTCCTTCACAACACCAGGTAAACACTTTATAACGTAGTAATAGCACAACATAATATACTCCTTCACAACACCAGGTAAACACTTTATAACGTAGTAATAACACAACATAATACACTCCTTCACAACACCAGGTAAACACTTTATAACGTAGTAATAACACAACATAATACACTCCTTCACAACACCAGGTAAACACTTTATAACGTAGTAATAACACAACATAATACACTTCTTAAAATACACTTAACAGTAATACGCTCGTTCCCAACACCAGGTAACTAACACTTCAGAACGAGGATGATGATATAAACTCAGCGAAAAAAGAAACGTCCTCACACTGTCAACTGTGTTTATTTTCAGTAAACTTAACATGTGGAAATATTTCTATGAACATAACAAGATTCAACAACAAACATAAACTGAACAAGTTCCACAGACATGTGACTAACAGAAATTGAATAATGTGTCCCTGAACAAAGGGCTGGTCAAAAGTAACAGTCAATATCTGGTGTGGCCACCAGCTGCATTAAGTACTGCAGTGCATCTCCTTCTCATGGACTGCACCAGATTTGCCAGTTCTTGCTGTGAGATGTTACCCCACTCTTCCATCAAGGCACCTGCAAGTTCCCGGACATTTCTGGAGGGAATGGCCCTAGCCCTCCCCCTCCGATCCAACAGGTCCCAGATGTGCTCAATGGGATTGAGATCCGGGCTCTTCGCTGGCCATGGCAGAACACTGACATTCCTGTCTTGCAGGAAATCACGCACAGAACGAGCAGTATGGCTGGTGGCATTGTCATGCTGGAGGGTCATGTCAGGAGGATGTCTTCCCTGTAACGCACAGAGTTTGCCTGCAATGACGACAACCTCAGTCCGATGGTGCTGTGACACACCGCCCCAGACCATGACGGGCCCTCCACCTCCAAATCGATCCAGCTCCAGAGTACAGGCCTCAGTGTAACGCTCATTCCTTTGACGATAAACGCGAATCCGACCATCACCCCTGGTGAAACAAAAACGTGAATCGTCAGTGAAGAGCACTTTTTGCCAGTCCTGTCTGGTCCAGCGACGGTGGGTTTGTGCCCATAGGCGACGTTGTTGCCGGTGATGTCTGGCGAAGACCTGCCTTACAACAGGCCCACAAGCCCTCAGTCCAGCCTCTCTCAGCCTATTGCAGACAGTCTGAGCACTGATGGAGGGATTGTGCGTTCCTGGTGTAACTCGGGCAGTTGTTATTGCCATCCTGTACCTGTCCCGCAGGTGTGATGTTCAGATGTACCAATCCTGTGCAGGTGTTGTTACATGTGGTCTGCCACTGCGAGGACGATCAGCTGTCCGTCCTGTCTCCCTGTAGCGCTGTCTTAGGCGTCTCACAGTACAGACATTGCAATTTATTGCCCTGGCCACATCCTCATTCCTCCTTGCAGCATGCCTAAGGCACATTCATGCAGATTTCTTTTGGTGTTTTTCAGAGTCAGTAGAAAGGCCTCTTTAGTGTCCTAAGTTTTCTTAACTATGACCTTAATTGCCTACCGTCTGTAAGCTGTTAGTGTCTTAACGACCGTTCCACAGGTGCATGTTCATTTAATTGTTTATGGTTCACTGTTTCCCATGCTTGTTCAGTGTTTAAACCCTTTACAATGAAGATCTGTGAAGTTATTTGGATTTTTACTAATTGTCTTTGAAAGACAGGGTCCTGAAAAAGGGACGTTTCTTTTTTGCCGAGTTTATTAGTATTATTTTAAAGAGTAGCGTAATGTACTCTCTGAACAGTATCCTACATACTGGAGTATTGGAAGACTTAAGAGTGTAAGGCTTGAGATTCTATGCAAGGTGGGCCAGCTTAGCTATAGTTGTCAGTGTAAAACACCTAGTTAACCAGATTAGCTACAGTTACTTAGTGTAGAATTAAAAATTAAGTGGTTGAAGTGTTTCCATTACCCATTTAGGCGAATTGCACATTAGGCCTAATAAATTGGTGACAGCCTGAAGCCTTATGCCCTCCCACATATCTGTTTCATGTCTCAGCTAGCCCTCAAAACCCAGCATGGATAGAATGCAATAATTGACAAATATTTGCCCTATTCTAATAATTCTCATGCCAACGTATCACCAGGGTGAAACTTGGACTCCTGTAGATCTGAAATAATTGGATGGTGAAACTTGCCAGCCAACCAGAAAAGCAATTCAGGCATTGTTGAAAGTCAGGACAATCTTTAGTTGCATTTTTTAAATTTTGCAAGCAGTCGGCATTTATAGTTAAATGTAGAGTGGAGGTTTAGTTATGTGATGACATCACGTGCCCCGCGTACTTTCAAAATAATTTGTCAATCATAATTTATTAAAAACGGTTTTCATCATTTGCCTCAATAAATAACGTTTAACAAAATAAATATCCACCCCTGTCGACAACATTTTGATACGTTCCATCTTTAGAAAACGTATCCTGTATCTGCGGTTTCCATTACACATTCCGCAAAGTTTTTTTGGTTGCAACATTTCTTTTGTTGAATAAACCAAGGGTCAATGGAAACCTGCCTAGTGATGCACCTGGTTAACCAGGTGAGCTATAGTTGTCAGTGTAACACACCTAGTTAACCAGGTTAGCTATAGTTGTCAGTGTAACACACCTGGTTAACCAGGTTAGCTTTAGTTGTCAGTGTAACACGTCAGGTTAGCTATAGTTGTCAGTGTAACTCGTCAGGTTAGCTATAGTTGTCAGTGTAACTCGTCAGGTTAGCTATAGTTGTCAGTGTAACACACCTGGTTAACCAGGTTAGCTATAGTTGTCAGTGTAACTCGTCAGGTTAGCTATAGTTGTCAGTGTAACTCACCTGGTTAACCAGGTTAGCTATAGTTGTCAGTGTAACACACCTGGTTAACCAGGTTAGCTTTAGTTGTCAGTGTAACACAACTGGTTAACCAGGTTAGCTTTAGTTGTCAGTGTAACACACCTGGTTAACCAGGTTAGCTTTAGTTGTCAGTGTAACACACCTGGTTAACCAGGTTAGCTTTAGTTGTCAGTGTAACACAACTGGTTAACCAGGTTAGCTTTAGTTGTCAGTGTAACACACCTGGTTAACCAGGTTAGCTATAGTTGTCAGTGTAACACCTGGTGTTTTTCCTTCTCTCCAGACGGGTTTACATATCGTATCTGGACAGTATTCACTTCTTCAAGCCCCGGGCGTTGAGGACGGCAGTCTACCATGAGATCTTGATAGGGTACCTGGAGTACGTCAAGAAACTGGGGTAGGTTTTCAATACCGGTGACAACACTCCCATTCAATCATCACACTGCTTTTCCAGGCTGGTTTCCTGTACACAGATTAAGCCTAGTCCTGGACTAAAAAGCTTTTTCAGTGGAGAATATTCCATTGAACATGCTTCTTAGTCCAGGACTAGGCTGAATGTATGTCTGGAAAACCGTTCGTGTGAGTCCAGGCAGGGTTAGGAATAGATAAATCTTGCATACTCATTTTGAAATAATTTCTTAACAAAGAATATTCCCAAGATATTTGTCTCCGTACCTTGAAATACTTGACGTTGAACCTAAAAGCTGTCTTCTCCATCCCTGGTCCCGTGCAGCTATGTGTATGGTCATATCTGGGCGTGCCCCCCCAGTGAAGGGGACGACTACATCTTCCATTGCCACCCGCAGGACCAGAAGATCCCCAAGCCCAAGAGGCTGCAGGAGTGGTACAGGAAGATGCTGGAAAAGGCCTACGCAGAGAGGATCCTCCATGATTTCAAGGTGAGACATGAAGGGGACCCTGGCTGTGTTCATTAGGCACCAAACAGAAGGCAAAGGATTGGAACTCGGAGGGACTCGTTTGGAATTTGTACAATAAGAAATGGTCTTTTTAAGTGGTTTCTGTCATGGGCCCATTCTTTTCTTATTAAATGCTGTTTTGAGTGTGGCATTATCCCACACCATCAGCCCCATCTGTATAGTCCAAGTAACAGACGTCGTCGCTCTGTCTTCTCCAGGACATCTTCAAGCAGGCCACGGAGGACCGTATTACCAGTGCCAACGAGATGCCCTACTTCGAAGGCGACTTCTGGCCCAACGTGCTGGAGGAAAGCATTAAGGAGCTGGAGCAGGAGGAGGAGGAGAGGAAGAAGGAAGAGAACGTGGCCTCCTGCGAGACCCCGGAGGTAAGATGGAGTGCTGACAGGGACTGCTTTGTACGATGGAGGGGTGGATCCAATCCAACCCCAAGACACCACGTCCTATGAATTTGTAGAGGTCTCAGAGGATTTCATTGGTATAAGCAGTACTGTGAAAACGTCTACCTATCAGAGGAGAGGACAGATGATGGTTTCTGTCCTCCTGTCTTTCGACAGCCACTTGGTCAAAGCATGTCACCGACCTATTTTAATTTTTTTGCCATTTATTTATGTCAATGTGTCCTCCATCGCCTCTGTTAACTCTTACATCTAGATGTTCCGCTAGCGGAACACCGCTCCAATATCCAATGATAGGGCGTGGCGCGAATTACAAACTCCTCAAAAATCCCAAAACTTCAATTTTTCAAACATATGACTATTTTACACCATTTTAAAGACAAGACTCTCCTTTATCTAACCACATTGTCCGATTTCAAAAAGGCTTTACAACGAAAGCAAAACATTAGATTATGTCAGGAGAGTACCCAGCCAGAAATAATCAGACACCCATTTTTCAAGCTAGCATATAATGTCACAAAAACCAAAACCACAGCTAAATGCAGCACTAACCTTTGATGATCTTCATCAGATGACACTCCTAGGATATTGTTATACAATACATGCATGTTTTGTTCAATCAAGTTCATATTTATATCAAAAAACAGCTTTTTACATTAGCATGTGACGTTCAGAACTAGCATACCCACCGAAACTTCCGGTGAATTTACTAAATTACTCAAGATAAACGTTCACAAAAAACCTAACAATTATTTTAAGAATTATAGATACAGAACTCCTTTATGCAATCGCTAAGTTCAGATTTTAAAATAGCTTTTCGGTGAAAGCACATTTTGCAATATTCTGAGTAGATAGCCCGGCCATCATGGCTAGCTATTTTGACACCCACCAAGTTTGGCACTCACCAAACTCAGATTTACTATAAGAAAAATTGGATTACCTTTGCTGTTCTTCGTCAGAATGCACTCCCAGGACTTCTACTTTACACCCAATGTTGTTTTGGTTCCAAATAATCCATAGTTATATCCAAATAGCGGCGTTTTGTTCTTGCGTTCAAGACACTATCCGAAGGGTGACGCGCCGGCGCGTATCGTGAGAAAAAAATTCAAAATATTCCATTACCGTACTTCGAAGCATGTCAAACGCTGTTTAAAATCAATTTTTATGCGATTTTTCTCGTAAAATAGCGATAATATTCCGACCGGGAGACGTTGTTTTCGTTCAAAGACTGAAAATGTAAAATGGACTCTTCACGCGCGCCCGTGTCATTGTTCTCAGATCGACCACTTTCCAAATCCCCTACTGTTTTTCGCCCAGGGACTGCAGAGTCATCATTCCCCGTTCTGGAGCCTTCTGAGAGCCTATGGGAGCCTTAGAAAATGTCACGTTACAGCAGAGATCCTCTGTTTTTGATAAAGAGGCTATAGAAGGCCAAGAAATGGTCAGAGAGGGCACTTCCTGTATAGAATCTTCTCAGGTTTTGGCCTGCCATAGGAGTTCTGTTATACTCACAGACACCATTCAAACAGTTTTAGAAACTTTAGGGTTTTTTCTATCCAAATCAAACAATCATATGCATATTCTAGTTTTTGGGCAGGAGTAATAACCAGATTAAATCGGGTACGTTTTTTTATCCGGCCGTGAAAATACTGCCCCCTATCCTAAACAGGTTAACAGCGCTTTGTCTCCCCCTCTCTCTCTCTCTCTCTCTCTCTCTCTCAGCACACTGCTGACAGCAAAAACGCCAAGAAGAAGAACAACAAGAAGACCAATAAAAACAAGAGCAGCGTGAGCCGAGCCAATAAGAAGAAGCCTGGCATGCCCAATGTAGCCAACGACCTGTCCCAGAAGCTCTACTCCACCCTGGAGAAACACAAGGAGGTAGATGTCACTCACTCCACCCACTCATATAACACTGCTGTTGTGTTCTGTTGATAATCTGTTGTTGTAGTGGGGGAAATACACTGTAAAGCCCCGTTACCTTCCTCATCTCTCACGCCTTTAGTTCAGTTGATCAGTTTTGTAAGGACTTCTGTGGTCACAGTATCTGTAGAGGCTCTGATCCAACACTAACATAACACTTAGAATGAAGCAATGCATTGAACTTGCATTCTAACTGGTCTAGTGTGGATATTGAAACACAACCACTTCTAGCTTGTGACTTCCTGTCCTCTCTTTTGTCTGATAATCTGACTCATGTCTCCCTCTCTCTACCTCCCTCTCCACCCTCTCCCTCAGGTGTTCTTTGTGATCCACCTGCACGCAGGACCCTCGGTCAACACCCTCCCCCCCATCATGGATCCAGACCCGCTGCTGACCTGCGACCTGATGGACGGCCGCGACGCCTTCCTCACCCTGGCCCGGGACAAGCACTGGGAGTTCAGCTCTCTGCGGAGGTGCAAGTGGAGCACAATGTGTATGTTGGTGGAGCTGCACAACCAGGGCCAGGACCGCTTCGTCTACACCTGCAACGAGTGTAAACACCATGTGGAGACGCGCTGGCATTGCACCGTCTGCGAGGTAAGCCAGGGGGCGATAGTGCTGATTCATCACACGTACACCAACACACGCTCTGACAGCATGTAAATACATGGATATTGTCAATTCACTTTTTTTAACTGAAAGCAATGAATGTACTTTATTGTATGTTTATTTCACTTTAAAATTGTGCATTTTGTAAGTATATTACTTTTTGCTTTTTAGACATTATAGTATACTTTGTCACACATCACACTTGTATGATGTTAATACTTCACTCTAAAAAAGTTAACTTGGAGCATAATTTATTGTTTATTCAAAGTATATGTTAACGTTGGGGCGGGTATTATGCAAATTGGACAGTGTGGGAATTCTGGGGAAACATGCTCTTGCAAGATAATCGATAAATTGTCAAATTATTTTAAAGGTCTAATGCAGCTGTTTTTATCTCTATCAAATCATTTCCGGGTAACAATTAATGACCTTAATGTTATTGTTTCAATATAAATGGTCCAAAAAAAAGAAGCTTAGCACAGACATTTCTCAAGTAAGATTTTTGCTGGGACTGTCTGGGAGTGGCTTGAGTGGCGAGGGTAAAACTGAAAATTAGCTGTTATTGGCAGAGAGGTTTGGAATACTTTTTCTTATTGATCTATTAACTAATTTACCGCCTGGTTATGTCACCTTGGAAGGCCAAAACTCCATCCCACCAAAACAGGCAGAAATTTCAGGTGGTCTTTCCAAACCGCTCTTACACTAAAAGGGGCGTTATCCCAATTTTAAATATTTGACAGTATTATTCCAACCTCATAATGTGGAAATGCATAAAACACAGGAAAATCACTTTTTTGACTGCGCTGGACCTTAAATACATTTTGTGATTAAATGTCATCACATTTGTAACAAGTTGGTGCAGGTATGTGTGTGCGGGGCTGGGAGTGTGTAACCATAGAAACATTATTATGAGTGTAACCGTGATTTGTGGTGTTTTCTCTCTCGCAGGACTTTGACCTATGCATCAACTGCTACGCTGCCAAGGGCCACGAGCACAAGATGGTTAAGTGGGGCCTCGGGCTGGACGACGACAGCAACGGAGCGGGCGGTGCCGGGGGCGAGGCCTCCCAGAGTCCCCAAGAATCCCGTCGCCTCTCCATCCAGCGCTGCATCCAGTCCCTGGTCCACGCCTGTCAGTGCCGCAACGCCAACTGCTCGCTGCCCTCATGCCAGAAGATGAAGCGCGTGGTGCAGCACACCAAAGGTTGCAAGCGCAAGACCAACGGTGGCTGCCCCGTGTGCAAGCAGCTCATCGCCCTGTGCTGCTACCACGCCAAACACTGCCAGGAGAACAAGTGTCCCGTGCCCTTCTGTCTGAACATAAAGCACAAGCTGAGGCAGCAGCAGCTCCAGCACCGCTTACAACAGGCTCAGATGATGAGGAGAAGAATGGCCACTATGGCCGGGCGGGGCATGGCACCTCAGAGCCTGCCGTCGCCACCTACCTCAGCCACCCCCGGCACCCCCACTTCAGGCGGACAGACCCCCAGCACGCCCACCCACACCCCCCAGCCGTCCTTACCCATCAGCCAGCCCCAGCAGCAGCCACCCCCCAACGTGACAGCCGGCATGGCCCAACAACAACCCGGCTTTCCCAACAACGGGCGCACCAGCCAGCCGCCAACGCCGGTTCCACAAGGGGGAAAGCCAGGGCCCCAGTCTTCCCCCCTACATCAGGTGCAGTCGCCCCTGCCCAACATGCCCCCCCAACAACAACAACAACAGATTCCCCAACAACAACAACCGCCCCCACTGGCCGCTATGAAGATGGCCCGGCACATAGAGATGGTGGCCAAGGCCAAGCAGCAGCAGCAGCAACAACAACAACAGAACTACATGAACATGCCCAACGGTGTGCCCATCAACCACCCCCGCATGGTGGGGCCTATGCAAGGCCAGATGGGGCCAGGGCAGATGCAGCAAATGATGGGGCCCCGGGGCCCCCAGGTGATGCAGGCCATGCAGCAGGGCCAGTGGGGCCCCCAGGGGGGGATGCTGCAGAACCCCCTCCAGAACCCCCAAGCGGTCCAACAACAGCAGCAAGGCCTACCCCAGCAAGGTGGCCCCATGGCCCCCCAACAGGCTCAGGGAAACTCCACTCAGTTGATGCAGCAGCGGCCCATGATGCAGCAGCAGCCCGGCCTTCAGATGCCCGGTGGGGTCCACATGCCCCCCCAGGGTCCCCCTCAGCAGCAGGGCATGACGCCCCAGCAACAAGGGGGCATGCCCCGGGGCATCCCGGGAAACATCGCCCCCAATGCCCTGCAGGACCTTCTGAGGACCCTCAAGTCGCCCAGCTCTCCCCAGCAGCAGCAGCAGGTGCTCAACATCCTCAAGTCCAACCCTCACCTCATGGCCGCCTTCATCAAGCAGCGCACGGCCAAGTACCAGGCAAGCCAACTACCGGGCCAGCAGCAGCAGCAGAACCCCCAACAACAGCAGCAGCAGAACCCCCAGGCGATCCTGGGAGGCCAGGCTGGGATGCAGGCCATGGCTGCTGCCATGCAGGCTGGGGCGGTGCAGCAGAGGCCGGGGGTTGGCATGTCCCCCCAGCAGCAGCAGTCTGGCCCTCAGCAGGTTGGTGGCCCCCAGGGTATGGCCACCATGGGCCCACAGGGACAACAGCTGATGAACGCCACCGCACACCACGGCAACCCCCAGCTCTACCGCAGGCAGCTGCTCCGGATGCAACAGATGCAGCAGCAGCAGCAGCAGCAGCAGCAGCAACAACAACAACAGCAAGGAGCCATGCCCCAGGGCCTTCCAGGCCAGTTCCCCCAGCAGCAGGGAGGAGCAGCCAGCTACTCCCAGCTCCGCATGCAGCAGCAGAGGGCCATGCAGCTCCCCCCCATGGCCCAGATGGGGCAGCCCGGCATGGGCATGGACGGGCCCCAGGCCCAAAACCTCCTCCAGCAGAGGATGCTCCAGCAGCAACAACAGATGCTGAAGCAGCAGATGGGCTCTCCAGCCCAGGCCAACTCCATGAGCCCCCAGCCCCACATGCTTCAAGGACAACCCCAGGGAGGAGCTCACCTGCCTGGCCAGGCAATGGGCAACGCCCTGGGCAACCAGGTTAGGTCTCCAGCCCCGGTGCAGTCGCCCCACCCTCCTTCACAGCAGCCCCCACATTCCAGCCCCTCCCCCCGGATACAGCCCCATCCCTCACCCCAGCACGCCAACCTCCACTCCGGCTCACCCCACCCCAGTCTGGGCGGCCTCATGCCAGGCTCCATGGACCAGGGACACATGGGCACGCCCGAGCAGAGCGCCATGCTCCCGCAGCTTAACACGCCCAGCCGTGGCAGGCTTAGCAATGACTTGAATATAGTGGGCGACACCACAGGAGACACACTCGAGAAGTTTGTTGAAGGATTGTAGCATTTTCTGACGAGACTTGTTTGGTTTTCTCGGTTTTCCACAAACAACTTTTTGTACTGACTGCTATGTAAAGAGATGAGGCCTAAGGACTGTGAACCTTTCCTTAAACCAAGGGACTGCTATTTCTTCCAACAAAACGGAGGGATTTGAATAATTATTGCTGTTTAAAGAGGAGAATGGGGGGGAACACATATTTTGGGGTTCAGACCAGCCATGAAAATAATTTTGTTTTCATTTGTATTATTTTTTTATGTCTCTGGTATGGACTTTTTTAAATGACACCTTCTCAAAACAAGTCTCATTTTATTTTTCAATGTTTTTATTTTGTACCTTTGCAAAAAAAATCATAGTGTTTTTGTGTTGAAGATTGTAAAATAATTTTGTCTGAACCTTTTGTGCCAGGTTTTGCATCTTTGCTCCCTCTTCATTCCTGGCTAATTTATTATTCTAATGTACCATTTTTCAAAAAGGGCACATGCCTTTAGGTGAGACTTATTTTCTTTCCGTACTGCAGAAGAGTCCTTGTGGGATATTAACGTATTTGTATAGAGCTAGGAACTATCGCACACCCAAACACCACGTTCAGGTGTGAACAACTGACTCTCACAAATGCTCCTTCATCCACAGCTGCCGGAATGTTCGTTTTCTACTGGCTTGGAACCAGTATTTCTGTCGTCCAGATGTTGGACATCTTTGTTGCTTTGTTTATCCTTCGATCTGAAGTCTTGATCCCCCCCCCCCCCCCGAGCTTAACTGTGGCGGGGGAGTGTACCTTTTGGACTGCTTGCTGATTTGTGATTGAAGAGCATTCTGTGCATCTTTTTTTCCTCTTGCATTAAACTTGAATTGAGGTGAAACTGTTCACTGTTGTAAATCATGCAGGTTGACAATGTAAATATGCAGAAAAAGAAGAATGAATCACTGTACAAACTGGTTAAAAATGACTCATTTCGTACTTATATACCATATTGTTAAATAAACTGTGTGCAAACAGACAATGGTGTTTTGTATATTTTACATGTATTGTGTGCATGCAGATGGTGCAACTTTCTGTACTTCAGCATCATGTAATGGTTTACCAAAAGATGACTTGATTACTTACAGCAAAACGTGCCATATTGGTGGTTGCAGACATACTGTAAAATAATTGATTGCTGCACAGTTAACCCCTAACAGTATACACCACAATGACCTTCAATCAAAGGTAAATATTGGGACGTTTGGAATTGACAACTTTAAACATGTATACCTTTTCCTGTCTTGCATTGTAGATTTGTCTTAATGCAAAAGTAGCTTATGCTGGGAATGGGGTTTTTCATTTGCACCAAAGTCTTCTGTCTAATGCCCTTATTTTCATTTATTTCTCACATCTCTCTACGCAGGCAATGTGTTAGTAGCTTGAATTACGTAATCTTTGTGCGACCGTAAGAGGTCCTACTTGTGCTTGCAGTTGTCGCACTTCTGTTTAGCGTGTGTTGAATAGGTCAAACGACCTCTTGCTCTGTCAAAGATGTCTCGGTGCCTGAAATTGTTCAAATTCGCTTTGGGTTCTTCTCAAAGGGCCAACTCCAGGCTCCTGTTTTATGGACGAGGATTGGGTAGTAGGACTGTAGGGCCATTCAGTGAAGGTAAGCCGCTCGCTAACGTTAGTTAGTTAGCTAAAGCACTGCAGTTATATGAGCTAACCAACGTTAGCGTGCTTAGCCTAACGTTATATTACACAAGATCACTCCCTGTCATATGCAACATGAACGTGTCGACGGCTGTGGAATGCGGTGTTTATTGACATGTGACTAACTAGCCATCATACTATTTTTGTTTGAGCTAGCTAGCTTATTTTGATATTTGGCATCTGGTGAATGAATTACATATGTGACCAGACCATTGTATATAAATATGGGGACAGTTGCATGTCTGCCCCGTACCGCAGCACAGACGACCAGAATCTTTACCAAGGATGTATCCTTGGCCTAACCTACAACTTCATTGTAAACTTGCATTCATGTTGCATCAGATAAATCCAAGGCAAGGACACTCAATGCGTTTGAATATTCAATATGATGATTGCATGACCTCACACCCCACCTATCCCCTCCTGTCAACAGATGCCCATGTCAGGCAGCAGCAGAAACAATGGTCCAGAAACGGCATGTGGAACCCCAGCCATCCAGGCCTCGGTCTCACCCAGTGTTCCTACTACAGCACCAAGGAAGCTGAGAAAGTCCCTCTGGATACAGACAAGGTTCTAGAAGCTGAGAAAGCTCCTGCGACGGAGAAGGTTGAAGAAGTAGAGAATATTCAAGAGGCAGAGGATAAAGATCCTGAAGAACCCCTGCACACAATCATCCAAGACACAGAGAATGTCCAAGGTGATATGTTTTCTGACCTCTGATCTGTTGTTAGCTAACATTCTCAGTTCTGGGCTTTAACAATTGAAACTCTAGTATTATGCTTTGGCAACATGAATGGACACTGGATATTTTGTGCTGCTTATGATATACTTTAGTCCACATCTAGTGTCCTTAGCATGCAAAGCTAAGGAAGTTAACAGTTTTCAATCTGATTTGTCCAGGCACATTTTCCAAGCATGAGTTCCAGGCTGAGACCAAGAAACTCTTGGACATTGTTGCTAGATCTCTGTACTCTGAGAAGGAGGTGAGTGATGGTCTGACCGGTCACAGCAACTTGAGAACTGATTGAATGTATATAAATTACTAACTGATGGACCAGTGATAATGTGCTTGCTGTATCTAGCTAGGTATTTCAGGAACCTTACGCTAAGATATTGTGTTTTTAACCTTTTCCACCCTGGCCCATTGCTCAGGTGTTCATCCGTGAGCTGATCTCCAATGGCAGCGACGCCCTGGAGAAGCTGCGCCACAAGCTGATAACGGGAGGGGGCGACACGGCCCCCATGGAGATCCACCTACAGACGGACCAGGCCAAGGGCACCTTCACCATCCAGGTACGCTCAAACCAGGATGAGGGAGTAGGGTGGCTGTGGTAACTGGTAACATGCTTTTAAGAGTTTATTTAAATTTGTATCCTATCTTAGAATTATTTAAGTCATGAATCATCATGAAATGCTCATTTGATCGACTTAAAATGCACATAATCACTGTTAGATCTTTCTATTCATCATTTCAAAGTTCTGTATAGCACAGTCTGCCACCTGGTGGATGAAACAGAACTTTCACAGTTATAAAACCTGCTGGCTGTAGTTCTGACAGCTGGCTGTAGTTCCAAAGATAGGGAGGAATGTACTACCAAGTGGTCCTTTCCTCTTGGTGATGGCTTAACAGCAGCCTATTTATCAAAATATACCTTCCTCTTTTAGGACACAGGAGTTGGGATGAACCAAGAGGAGCTGGTGGCCAACCTGGGGACTATCGCTCGCTCTGGATCCAAGGTAAACCTAGCTCCCTTATCGTTGTTACCTCTCTTACATCTCCCCGTTATCTGCCTTCCCACTTTTTTTAATGTTTTAATTCCCATGACTTGAGGAATATTCAAAAAATCTATTATAGGGCTGTGACAATACCAGTATCACAATATTCTTTCCATGGCAAAAATGAAAACACAAAGCAGGCAACTCTTTGGTCCTTTTAAAAACCTGCTGTATGTAAAATATTGTACCATAGCTTGGAAAATAATGACATGACTCTGGATGACAGCGTAATGATGTTTGTTTCCAACAGTAGGGCTGTTTTCATTAAAAAATGAAATATCATTTGTGGATTGTTTCTTTGCCACGTTACTAATGAGTGGTCACTATCTCTGTAACAACATACTGGTATCGTCCCGCCCCACATTTATCATTATCTACAATCTCATTCAATTACAATGTCAGGGCCTAAGCTTTCTCCTTTCATCAATTTGCTCACTTTTGTTGCTGTCTCTTTTCCTTTCAATTCACATTTTACCCCTGCTTCCTCTTTCTATCCCCCATCCCTCCTTCCTAGGCTTTCCTGGACGCCCTGCAGAGCCAGGCGGAGGCCAGCAGCTCCATCATTGGTCAGTTTGGCGTGGGTTTCTACTCGGCCTTCATGGTGGCTGACCGTGTGGACGTCTACTCCCAGTCAGCCGAGCCCAGCAGCCCCGGATACAAGTGGTCCTCTGATGGGTAGGAGAGGAGGGAGAGATGGAGAGGGGAGGAATTTGATTAGTGTGAAAAGAGGAAGGGATGGTGAGAAAGAGGAGGATGAAGAGGGAGAGAGAAGGGATGGAGAGGTGACAGGTAGGTCGATGGATTGTGGGAGAATAGGGCGTGATAGCGAGGTTTGTCTTAGTAACACATTTGAATATGTTTGATGTAAAAGATACGGACCACAGTGTGATCTCTGCTCCCCAGGTCTGGAGTGTTTGAGATAGCTGAGGCAAGTGGGGTCAGACCAGGCACTAAGATAGTGCTGCACCTCAAGGATGACTGCAAGGAGTTCTCTGCTGAGGACAGAGTCAAAGGTATGGACCATACAAGACCCCTTTGATAACTGTACTGTCTTTTATAGACATTCCACATGCGTAGTAGACCTTCAACATGCGTAAACGTTCCTGTCAGATTAATGTCAGTCTGGGTAAGCCTTGGAGGCTTGCTGCTTGTCCAGGCAGGACTAACAGATGTCATGTTGTTGCAGAGGTGGTGACCAAATACAGCAACTTTGTCAGTTTCCCCATCTTCCTGAACGGACGACGACTCAACACTCTCCAGGTGAGCACCTGGCCCACTCTTCTGGTTCTAGCGACTTCTTACAGGGCTGAGATGGACCACAGCGATTGATTTTCATTGGACCGCTCTGATTGTTATGGCTTATGTCCTTCATGGGGTTGTTGGTGTGGATTAGTTGAATTGCTGGACCTATCGATTAAGTGACGTCCACATGGATTCAACTAGAGGGAATCAACTTATCAGGAAGGGAAACAAAGTCGAGACAAACTGATTGATACATTAATTGGCCCTGACAACTTATTGGTTCTGAAAACTTGTTGACTGATTCCCAGTAATTAGTCCTATTTTGGAGTGGAGTGTGTGTCTCTCTGCCCATCTGTGCAGTGAGTGTGTGTCTGCCTGCCTGCATGCTCTGTGTGTAACAGTGTATCCATCCGGTATATTAACGTCCCTCCCCAGGCCCTGTGGATGATGGAACCCAAGTCCATCAGTGAGTGGCAGCACGAGGAGTTCTACCGTTACGTGGCTCAGTCGTATGACAAGCCCCGTTACACACTGCACTACCGCGCTGACGCCCCCGTCAACATCCGCTCCATCTTCTACGTCCCAGACGTGGTGAGGAGAGGGGGGGTTGGGAGCAGAGGGCTGGGATGGGCTGGGGAGTGGGGGTAGGGGGCACTGAGGGGTAGGGGGCACTTGGGCACCAAGGGTGTGACTGGGGAGAGGAAGGGAGCAAAGATACTTGTTGAGGAAAAGAGAAACTAATAAGTGATGTTAAAGGAGATCTTTCTGAGGTCAAGGCTCTGTGACATAATGAACACCACAGTTGTAAATGTTGACGTCTCGGTATGTTCATGACTGCCTGTAATATTAACGTGTGTCAATGTGTGAGCAGAAGCCATCCATGTTTGACGTGAGCAGAGAGATGGGCTCCAGCGTGGCTCTGTACAGCAGGAAGGTTCTCATCCAGACCAAGGCCACTGAAATCCTGCCCAAGTGGCTACGCTTCCTTAGAGGTCAGTCTTTACTCAGTACCTCCTCAGCTGTGCCCATCTTAATGTCTCCCTTCATCTTTCCCCTCACATCTGCCCTCTGGTGTGTTTCCTTGTCTGTCTCTTTCTGGATACTTTGTTGATTGTAAATGCTAGTGTTACAGTATAACAGTGTGTTTATGTATTTGTGTATACAGGTGTGGTGGACAGTGAGGATATCCCATTGAACCTGAGCAGAGAGCTGCTACAGGAGAGCACCCTCATCAGGTGAGACTGGAGCCCTACAACATCAGCTCTTTCCAGACGATGACCCTCCTATTGCTAGTCTGTAGTACATCACCCCTCTTCAGTACAGCACCTTTCTACTCCTGCTCCCTTACATCCATGGCTCTCTCACTCCCTTTTATTCTCTCATGATCTCCGCTTCTCTCCCTCTTTCATGCTTTCCATCTCTCTGTCTCTCTCTCTCTCTCTACAGGAAGCTGAGGGACGTGCTACAGCAGCGTATCATCAAGTTCCTGATGGACCAGAGTAAGAAGGAACCTGAGAAGTACGCCAAGTTCTTTGAGGACTACGGCCTGTTCATCAGGGAGGGTATCGTCACCACGCAGGAGCAGGAAGTCAGGGTGAGACTGGGGGGCTGGGACAGGGGAGAGCAGGACATCAGGGTGAGATTGGGGGGCTGGGACAGGGGAGAGCAGGACATCAGGGTGAGATTGGGGGGCTGGGACAGGGGAGAGCAGGGAGTCAGGGTGAGACTGGGGGGCTGGGACAGGGGAGAGCAGGACATCAGGGTGAGACTGGGGGGCTGGGACAGGGGAGAGCAGGACGTCAGGGTGAGACTGGGGGGCTGGGACAGGGGAGAGCAGGACGTCAGGGTGAGACTGGGGGCTGGGACAGGGGAGAGCAGGGAGTCAGGGTGAGGCTGGGGGGCTGGGACAGGGGAGAGCAGGGAGTCAGAGTGAGACTGGGGGGCTGGGACAGGGGAGAGCAGGGAGTCAGGGTGAGGCTGGGGGGCTGGGACAGGGGAGAGCAGGGAGTCAGGGTGAGACTGGGACAGGGGAGAGCAGGGAGTCAGGGTGAGACTGGGGGGCTGGGACAGGGGAGAGCAGGACGTCAGGGTGAGACTGGGACAGGGGAGAGCAGGACGTCAGGGTGAGACTGGGACAGGGGTGAGCAGGACGTCAGGGTGAGACTGGGACAGGGGAGAGCAGGGAGTCAGGGTGAGACTGGGACAGGGGAGAGCAGGGAGTCAGGGTGAGACTGGGACAGGGGAGAGCAGGGAGTCAGGGTGAGACTGGGACAGGGGACGTCAGGGTGAGACTGGGACAGGGGAGAGCAGGGAGTCAGGGTGAGACTGGGACAGGGGAGAGCAGGACATCAGGGTGAGACTGGGACAGGGAAGAGCAGGACGTCAGGGTGAGACTGGGACAGGGGGGAGCAGGGAGTCAGGGTGAGACTGGGGCAGGGGAGAGCAGGGAGTCAGGGTGAGACTGGGACAGGGGAGAGCAGGACGTCAGGGTGAGACTGGGACAGGGGGGAGCAGGACGTCAGGGTGAGACTGGGACAGGACAGCAGGACGTCAGGGTGAGACTGGGACAGGGTAGAGCAGGGAGTCAGGGTGAGACTGGGACAGGGGAGAGCAGGGAGTCAGGGTGAGACTGGGACAGGGGAGAGCAGGGAGTCAGGGTGAGACTGGGACAGGGGAGAGCAGGACGTCAGGGTGAGACTGGGACAGGGGAGAGCAGGGAGTCAGGGTGCGACTGGGACAGGGGAGAGCAGGACGTCAGGGTGAGGCTGGGACAGGGGACAGCTGGGGTGGAGGAATGGAGGTGTGAAGAATGAAAAAATGGTTTGCATGTAGGTTTTTTGGGAGAAGGGAGCAAGAGGATCATGTCCTAGGAATCAGAAATGTGAATTATGTCAGTCATGTGCCACACTCATTATCACTCAGTCTTCTCTTGTCCTTTCTGTCTCTCTCGCTCTGTGTACAGGAGGACATCGGCAAGCTGCTGAGGTTTGAGTCTTCGGTGCTACCCGCGGGCCAGCAGACCAACCTGAAGGAGTACGGCTCCCGTATGAAGGCCGGGACACGTAACATCTACTACCTGTGTGCCCCAAACCGACACCTGGCTGAACACTCGCCCTACTTTGAGGCCATGAAGCAGAAAGACATGGAGGTGAGTTGTTTTCAGATGGCCTGCTACCAGATCTGTTGGCTGGCTTGCTAACTCCTATGAGCATTGTCATGTCAAACAACGACCATAGATCTGGGACCAGGCTAGTTTTCAGATGGGAATATAAAACAGAAGTGATGGTGGGAGTATAGATGTCTGTCACTTCATCAGTGGTGGGCAGGTTTTCATCATTACTCCCTCTAGTTGTTGTCAGTGTCTAACTTTTTCCTTCTCTCGTTTTCTTTGTCTCCAGGTGCTGTTCTGCTATGAGCAGTTTGACGAGCTCACCCTGCTGCACCTCAGGGAGTTTGACAAGAAGAAGCTGATCTCTGTGGAAACAGACATTGTGGTGGACCACTACAAGGAGGAGAAGTACCAGGACAGCAAGCCAGGTAAGACCCATCTCTCTCTCTGACCATGTCGCTGAATGCTGTGTGAAGTTAGATTCATTTCAGGGGAAATCCTCACATTGTCACCTGATCATGCATGGATATCAATAACCAGGTTTCTAGCCAACCTTTTTATGCGAGTAAAGTTCGTCGGATAAAAGATGTCATGACAGGCCTGAGGGAAACAGCTCATTTGTGGTAAACTTTCCAAATGTCGACAAATCTAAATATGGACAATGTGGGATATTTTTGTGTCTGTAAAATGAATTATGCGAGAAATGCCAGTGGATACGCTTTTATGTGTAAGTATTGTGTGGTCCTCTCACTAGGACTGGGGAAAGCATGCAGTTTATTAGGCTACAGATGAAAGTTATGATGAACTTCACAGAGTGATGAAAGTGCAGTGATGAGCTTGATGCTCCTTTCCAATAAATATCCAGGGTCGTCTTCTGGTGACATGTTGATCGACGCTTGGCTGCCTTTTGTCCGTAATAATCTCAGTAGGCTATACCAGCACTGTATCTGTTGGCTGGAGCGCCCTGCCAACACCAGAGTGGACACTCTCTCTATTTAACACATGTTGTGAGAGAACCATCAGTAGTGTTGAAAATGCAATAGAAAACCATTTACTTAATTTTTTTATTCAGTAAAAACTGCAAAAGGTATTTTATGTACATTGTCATCACGCACAGCCTTTTCTTTATTTAACCGGGCAAGTCAGTTAAGAACACATTCTTCTTTACAATGACGGCCTAGGAACAGTGGGTTAACTGTCTTGTTCAGGGGCAGAACAACAGATTTTTACCTTGTCAGCTCGGGGATTCGATCTAGCAACCTTTCGGTTATTAGTCCAACGCTCCAACCACTAGGCTACCTGCCACCTTTATCCCCAACAAGTGACTTTGATGAAAACATATCTCTGGTGGGAAAATGCACAGGTTTTTATGCAGATTTTTTTGAATATTCCCATGAAAATCTGTCGCCAATTGGATGGGAGACGAAGTGAAATGTGCCCCTTAGCCTCCAACCACAGAGCTAATCTAGGAGTTAACCTAGCTTCAGACAGCAATATGAAGTACTCTAAAACTAACTCAGTGCTCTCTCCTGTGTCTATAGCCTCTGAGCGTCTGACAGAGGAGCAGGCTGAGGACCTGATCTCCTGGATGAGGAACAATCTGGGAAACAGAGTCACCAACATCAAGGTACTGTTACCCTACCATCACTATCTACACTAGTCACCAACATCAGGGTACAGTGACCCTACCATCACTATCTACACTAGTCTACCAACATCAAGGTACTGTTACCCTACCATCACTATCTACACTAGTCACCAACATCAGGGTACTGTTACCCTACCATCACTATCTACACTAGTCACCAACATCAGGGTACTGTTACCCTACTATCACTATCTACACTAGTCTACCAACATCAGGGTACTGTTACCCTACCATCACTATCTACACTAGTCTACCAACATCAGGGTACTGTTACCCTACCATCACTATCTACACTAGTCTACCAACATCAGGGTACTGTTACCCTACCATCAATATCTACACTAGTCTACCAACATCAGGGTACTGTTACCCTACCATCACTATCTACACTAGTCTACCAACATCAGGGTAATGTTACCCTACCATCACTATCTACACTAGTCTACCAACATCAGGGTACTGTTACCCTACCATCACTATCTACACTAGTCTACCAACATCAGGGTACTGTTACCCTACCATCACTATCTACACTAGTCTACCAACATCAGGGTACTGTTACCCTACCATCACTATCTACACTAGTCTACCAACATCAAGGTACTGTTACCCTACCATCACTATCTACACTAGTCTACCAACATCAAGGTACTGTTACCCTACCATCACTATCTACACTAGTCTACCAACATCAGGGTACTGTTACCCTACCATCACTATCTACACTAGTCACCAACATCAGGGTACTGTTACCCTACCATCACTATCTACACTAGTCTACCAACATCAGGGTACTGTTACCCTACCATCACTATCTACACTAGTCACCAACATCAGGGTACTGTTACCCTACCATCACTATCTACACTAGTCACCAACATCAGGGTACTGTTACCCTACCATCACTATCTACACTAGTCACCAACATGAGGGTACTGTTACCCTACTATCACTATCTACACTAGTCACCAACATCAGGGTACTGTTACCCTACCATCACTATCTACACTAGTCTACCAACATCAGGGTACTGTTACCCTACCATCACTATCTACACTAGTCTACCAACATCAGGGTACTGTTACCCTACCATCACTATCTACACTAGTCTACCTGTACCATGATCACTATAACCCAGTAGGGAATGGTCCAGGGCCTCTTCCGTGGTCTTGTGTGACTGATTTGATCCAGCCTATATATACACAGTAACTACTGGCTAACTGGACTTTGAAACTGTATGTAAGAATCTGTCAATTTGTAAGGTTTCCTTTGTTTGTCTGACTGCTCATTCTTCACCTTTGACCCCCTGACCTCTAGGTGACCCCTCGTCTGGACACCCACCCAGCCATGATCACGGTGCTGGAGATGGGTGCCGCACGCCACTTCCTGCGTACCCAGCAGATGGCCCGCAGCACAGAGGAGAGGGCCCAGATACTGCAGCCCACCCTGGAGATCAACGCTGGGTACAGGAGGGGGAGGGGATAAGGGAGGGATGGAGGGGAGAGGGATCTCTAAATCAAGGCGTTTTATGTGCAAATCCATAAGTTTCAAGTTTTATTTGTCACATGCACAAGTGAAATGCTTAACTTGTAAGCCCTTCCCAACAACACAGTATTCAATATCAACATAGTATTGTGTTGATTTGTGCTTGTCTATGCTCTCCCTTTCCTCTGTAGTCACGACCTCATCAAGAAGATGCACTCACTGAAGGAGTCCGACTCTGCACTCGCACAACTGCTGCTAGAGCAGGTAGAGTACACTGTCCTGGATCACACTGTCCTGGATCACACTGTCCTGGATCACACTGTCCTGGATCACACTGTCCTGGATCACACTGTCCTGGATCACACTCCCTACACTTTGGGGTCTGAAGGCGTATTAGGCTGAGACCAGGGTTTGGGCCCATTCCATTTACAATGTAATTTCAGTTTACTTCCTGAATTGAAATGGAATTTACCCTCAACACTAGTTGAGAGACAAACATTATCAGCATTTTAAAAAACATGGTAGTTAGATTCTCTGGAAATGGGGCTCTTTGGGACATTCATAGTTCTCTGAGCTTAATGGAAATCTGTTTCACGCTTATTTGTCAGTTTCACTCTCATACCTGTTGTGTTCCGACTCCTAGATGTCAAACTAAGATGAAGCCTTTAGACGGTGGTATTATACCAGTCTTGCATGTGTCTCTAACCCGTGCCCCTTCTGATCCTTGACCTCAAGATCTACGACAACGCCATGATCGCAGCGGGCCTCAACGACGACCCCCGACCCATGATCGCCCGCCTCAATGACCTGCTGACCAGAGCGCTGGAGAAACACTGAGACGCAGAGACGTCACGGCCGTCACCTGTAGGGCCTATAGACACTACAGTCACTGCCTGGTTCAACTCCCCATCTCCCCAACCGTCCTACTGGTCAGGTCACTGTAGGCCCTACATAGACATGCTGCAGATACTACCCCCATCAACAACACACTGCTCTGGTGGCCTGCCCATCTATACCCCAGAAAAGTCCCTTCAATACCAACGGACTGTTCGAGGAGAGCAGGGAGGCTTTGGCCTGCTCTGAGACCTGAAAATGGAGTAGACGGACACGACTCAAGCTGTGGATTTGTGTGTTGCTCCCACTCTCCAGCAGTGGTTATTCATGTTGTGTGTGATGACCGAGATATTTATTAGTCTGTGCCATGAGCAGAGTGGAAACCCCAGGTCTGAAGAATGGGTTAGGGCTTTGTAAAGGAAGTCTTATTGACATTGGGACTGGTGTAATAATTGTACACATTTCCATGACGTGCATACTTCCTACATGACCGTTCAATACAATTGTTACTGTTGGCCCTCTTTTTTTTCATCACCTTGATTTGGGTTCCTATTATTTGAGCCATAGATTCCTGTCCTTCAGAGAAGAATACTGAAACTGACTGTAAAGACTCATTTTACAATTAGATGTGTTGCTGGGAGAAATTTGTACAAGGTTGTATATGACCATCTGTATGTGGAATTTGACAAATGTCTTAATTCAGTGCTCAAGTTATCTACCCAGTATATTTTTTTGTACCTGTTAACAATGGCTGACATCAAAGAATGAGCGCTTCTAATACCCAGATTGTAATGATGATACTGATGTATTGTGAATAAAACACATTTACTGAACCCTGTGGATTGACCTCTACAGAGACCCGTTTATACCTGGTGCTAACATGCGTAATGCGTCCTGTAGTCAGGTACACTGTCTAGCTGGATGTCTCATGTAAACAGATCTGGATTATGCAACCATTTAAGGCTGGGATTCAATCCATTCCGTATTATAGCACACAACATTTTACAGGTAATTTCTGATTGAGTCACAATCTGCAGAGATTACCGTAAATGTGATATCTGTGGACGAAAATGCCTTTAAAAGCTGAATTTGTGGCTGTCCAGCCTGCTGCTCTATGGAGTGAATGTATCTAAAAATATCACACTCAAATAAGCGGGACCAGGAAAAATAAGACATTTTAATACCATGTGTAGATGAGGAAAAGCTTCATTAGATAGTGATGGGATCTCCACCCTTGCCGAAGCACTTTCTCAAAAAATGCTTCGGCAAGATTAAAACCTGTGACACCTCTTGTTTTTTCACATATTTAAAGGTAGTACACTGAACAAAAATATAAACACATGTAAAGTGTTGGTCCCATGTTTCATGAGCTGAGGTAAAAAAAAATCCCAGACATTTTCCATACATACAAAAAGCTTATTTCTTTCAAATTCTGTGCACAAATTTGTTTACATCCCTGTTAGTGAGCATTTCTCCTTTGGCTAGATCAGGGCTGCCCAACCCTCTTCCTGGAGATCTACAGTCCTGAGGGTTTTCAGTCCAACCCTAATTTAACACACCTGATTATACTAATTAGCTGCTCAAAAAGACCTTAACAAGCTGTATCAGATACGCTAAATTAGGGTTGGACTGAAAACCTACAGGACAGTAGATATCCAGGAAGAGGGTTGGGCAGCCCTGGCCAAGATAATCCATCCACCTGACAGGTGTAGCATATCAAGAGGCTGATTAAACAGCATGATCAATACACAGATGCACCTTGTGCTGGGGACACAACACAATTCCACAGATGTCTCAAGTTTTGAGGGAGTGTGCAACTGGCATGGTGACTGCAGTAATATCCACCAGAGCTGTTGCCAGAGAATGACATGTTAATTTCTCTACCATAAACTGTCTCCAATGTCATTTTATATATTTTGGCAGTATGTCTGACCAGCCTCACAACCGCAGACCACGAGTAACCACGCCAGACCAGGACCTCCACATCTGGCTTTTTCACCCGCGGGATTGTCTGAGGGGGGAAAGAGTGGTGAGGAGTATTTCTGTCTGTAATAAATCCCTTTTGTGGGGACAAACTCATTCTGATTGGCTGGGCCTGGCTCCCCAGTGGGTGGGCCTAGCTGCCAAGTGGGTGGGCCTATGGCTGCACTACTGCCCAGTTATGTGAAATCCATAGATTAGGGCCTAATGAATTTATTTCTTATATGAACTGTAACTCAGTCAAATATTTTAAATTATTGCATGTTGCGTTTATATTTTTGTTCAGTGTAGATTAGAAATGTGATTAGTTAAGAATGTTGGGTAAGGTTGGAAAACAAGTCGCTACCAGGATTTGAACTGGTAACCTTCCGAGTCACAACCTGCATTTAACACCCTCCATCCACATCCAACCTACCTTCTTAAAAGCATTTATTTTATTTGACCTTCATCTGTAAACTGGTCATGGCTAGAAGGGATCCAGCTTTTGTCAGAATGTACTTGTCGTTGCAGGTTTAGGAGAATTAGGTTAAGAAAAGGGTTAGGGTTAGCTCAAATGCAGAAAATAAATACAACAAAATTACCTGTAAACTCCATCCACTGACATGCCACTCTACACTCTGCCCACTGAGCTTTCATCCAACCAATCAACTTAGTTCTGCCTTTGAGGCGGAGCTTCTCTGAGGACAAAATTGAGGCCAGGGCCACCTTGTTGCCAAACATTGTCGAACGTTGCAGATAGAAATATCATTAATTGAGCTGATGTGATTCCTTGGTCTACATGTCAGAGGCATGTTTGTTCAACATAGATAGCCCATTTATATATGAACCAAAAACATTGGGTCCTGCTGAACGTGACCCATGATTCATGTCAGCTTTCTATTGTCTAGTGCTGCTCTGTAATGAGCCTTGTATTGAATCCTGCCCTGCATGATGAAAACTCCTGTGCAGAATTCCAAGTCTCTTTCTCAATGATTCTTTCCTCAGTTCTTTGTGTCCTTTCTCCTCGCCTATTTTAACACCCTCCAACCTGCCTCCACCTCCAGCCTCCCTCCCTGACCCTCCATACTCCCTCCCTGACCCTCCAATCTCCCTCCCTGACCCTCCAATGCTAAATTGTAATTATTTTGCCACTATGGCCTATTTATTGCCTTACCTCCCTAATCTTACTACATTTGCACACACTGTATATAGATGTTTCTATTGTGTTATTGACTGTACGTTTGTTTATGTGTAAGCCTGTGTTGTTGTTTTTGTCGCACTGCTTTGCTTTATCTTGGCCAGGTCGCAGTTGTAAATGAGAACTTGTTCTCAACTGGCCTACCTGGTTAAATAAAGGTGAAATAATAAAATTAATTAAAAATTCTCTCTCCCTGACCCTCCATCCACCTCCAACCTCCCTGCCAGCCTTTATTGTATTTAACTCTCACCTGTAAACTCCACTGACTGACCTGTCACTAAGCTCTTCCCACTAAGCTTTCATCCAACCAATCAATCAGTTCCCGACTAGGTCTGGAGGTGGTACTATGAACACAGCATGACTACCTCCGGAGGAGTTCAGGAAGATCTGAACACAATCCCTTCTTTTAAATTGTCTATACCTGTCTAGAAATGTGGGCTAAATCAGAATATGGCCAAGATCAGGATGCATGTTAGCAGCAGGTATAAACAGGGATCAGTTCTCTCCACGGGCTCCCAAGTGGCACAGCGGTCCAGTGCTAGAGGCGTCACTACAGACCCTTGTTCGATTTCAGGCTGTATCACAACCGGTTGTGATTGGGAGTCCCATAGGGCGGCGCACAATTTGCCCAGCGTCCTCCAGGTTAGGGTTTGGCCGGTGTCATTGTAAATAAGACTTTGTTCTTAACTGACTTGCCTAGTTAAATAAAGGTTAAATACAAATAAAATAATGTAGCCAAGCAGTGAACCACTGTTGTTTGACATCAGTGACACCCTGTGTAGAGCTGTGGCATTGCAAGCCACATCCAACCTCCAATTTAGTGAAAAATAAATCTCACCACGGCACGTCTTGAAAACACATCTTTACTGCGTTTTTAAAGTAGTACAGACATTTTGACATCTTAGCCCACAGTGTTGGGCTTGAGAGATGGAGAATAACCAAAAATTCAAGACTTGTATCTTCCGGGTAGCTGCCCAAGCGGACAGCGTTGGTTGGTTAGTGTTGGTTGGTTGTACTGTTTCTGTTAAAAAGGTAAAAGAGTTCAGGTGAGGGGGTTGCCATGGCTACGTCCTCGCCAGCGTCCCAGCGCGGCTCTCAAGTAATGCCCATCGCCATCCCATATTTCCACACCTCTAGAGAAGACCCACAGCTGTTACCAGGTGCACTAGGCTCCAACCTGGTTAAACCCCCCTCTCACCCAACCTCCAGGCCCCTCCATAAGGCCCTCTCCCCCTGACCTCCAGGCCCCTCCATAAGGCCCTCTCACCCCGACCTCCAGGCCCCTCCATAAGGCCCTCTCCCCCCGACCTCCAGGCCCCTCCATAAGGCCCTCTCACCCCGACCTCCAGGCCCCTCCATAAGGCCCTCTCACCCCGAACTCCAGGCCCCTCCATAAGGCCCTCTCACCCCGACCTCCAGGCCCCTCCATAAGGCCCTCTCACCCCGACCTCCAGGCCCCTCCATAAGGCCCTCTCACCCCGAACTCCAGGCCCCTCCATAAGGCCCTCTCACCCCGACCTCCAGGCCCCTCCATAAGGCCCTCTCACCCCGACCTCCAGGCCCCTCCATAAGGCCCTCTCCCCCCGACCTCCAGGCCCCTCCATAAGGCCCTCTCACCCCGACCTCCAGGCCCCTCCATAAGGCCCTCTCACCCCGAACTCCAGGCCCCTCCATAAGGCCCTCTCACCCCGACCTCCAGGCCCCTCCATAAGGCCCTCTCCCCCCGACCTCCAGGCCCCTCCATAAGGCCCTCTCACCCCGACCTCCAGGCCCCTCCATAAAGCCCTCTCACCCCGACCTCCAGGCCCCTCCATAAAGCCCTCTCACCCCGAACTCCAGGCCCCTCCATAAGGCCCTCTCACCCCGACCTCCAGGCCCCTCCATAAGGCCCTCTCACCCCAACCTCCAGGCCCCTCCATAAGGCCCTCTCACCCCGACCTCCAGGCCCCTCCATAAGGCCCTCTCACCCCGACCTCCAGGCCCCTCCATAAGGCCCTCTCACCCCGACCTCCAGGCCCCTCCATAAGGCCCTCTCCCCCCGACCTCCAGGCCCCTCCATAAGGCCCTCTCACCCCGACCTCCAGGCCCCTCCATAAGGCCCTCTCACCCCGACCTCCAGGCCCCTCCATAAGGCCCTCTCCCCCCGACCTCCAGGCCCCTCCATAAGGCCCTCTCCCCTGGCCGCTAGGGCCCCAGGTGGTGGAGCCCATCAGGACAGGTTGTCAATGTTGGCCAGGAAGCGCTGGGCCCACCACTCATCCAGATCGATGGGAACAAAGTCTGGGGACGGAGAAAAGGAGGGAGTTAGAGGAGGCCTACCTTTGGGTTATGGTGCGGCAGCATTAACAAGTGGACCTCAACTTTGTTGTAGGGTGATGATGTGAACAAAGGTCAGAAGCACATTATTGGAACTGGTCAAACATAGATGGTGACTATATTTTAGAAAACTAAAGTAAGAATTCAGTGGTGAAATGACTTAAAAAAGGTCCAATGCAGCTGTTTTTATCTCAATATTAAATAATTTCTGGGTAACAATTAAGTACCTTACTGTGACTGTTTTCAATTAAAATGGTCGAAGAGAAACAAGAATTTTGCTAGGACTGTCTGGGAGATGTCTGAGTGGGGAGGGGAAAACTGAAAACTAGCTGTTATTGGCAGAGAGGTTTGGAATTGTCTTTCTTATTGGTCTATTAACTAATTTACCACCTGGTGTTTCTCATAATTTTCACAATTTCAACTGCACTGGGCCTTTAAGACCACGAACAATGACAACTCAGAGGTCATATCAGAACTTTCCCAATGTTTCCCAATATGACATTCCCAGTCAATGAACTCCAATATGGCTTTCCCAATATCACTTCCCAATGTCCCCCAATATGACTTTCTGAATGTTCCCATATCTAACTTTCCAAATGTTCCCCAATATGACTTTCTGAATGTTCCCATATCTAACTTTCCAAATGTTCCCCAATATGACTTTCTGAATGTTCCCATATATAACTTTCCAAATGTCCCCCAATATGACTTTCTGAATGTTCCCATATATAACTTTCCAAATGTTCCCCAATATGACTTTCCCAAAACGCCTATTCTCATTGCTAAGAATGAAGACATGATGACTGACACAACCCTACATCACACTGGTTTATGTGGTGGCAGTGCTGTGACAGCCCTAACACACACACACAAACAGATGTGACCTGCTGTCCAAGTGACCAAAAGAAGGTGCATCTTTCCATTGGGTGTGAAAAGCATGGGGGGTACGGACAGAAGAAGTGGTTTAGTGTCAAGGAAATGTGATGAGGGGGAGAGAATGGAGAACAGATTACAGTGAATGAGTGTTTAAGGGATGAGACTGAAGGAGGAAGGTAGACTCAGGTCAGGACTCACTCTTCATGGCTGGGTTGGGGCTGGGGTTGGTGTCTGAATACTGCACTGGTCTCTGAGCACTGGCACTTCCTGTCTTGTCACTGGCTCCTCCCTCCTCCGCCTGCTGCACTACCTCCTGCCAGACTGCAACAGCAACACACAGACACAACCTGGATACATGCAGCCTTCAGTAGAATTCAATCTATAGAAATCTATAGATTGTTCTTAGACATGCTTTAGTTTAACATTGCAAATACTACCAGGAGAAACAAAGAAGAAAACAATAACAAAATACTACCAGGAGAAACAAAGAAGAAAACAATATCAAAATACTACCAGGAGAAACAAAGAAGAAAACAACAATATGAAAGCAGACAGTCATATAGTTAAATTGGTTAACATAAAATGGGGGGAAACTCACCCTAAGAGTCAGTCAGGCTAAAACACTTTGCAGCTTAAAATGTGTAAAAAGGAAATAACCTTTGAACAAAAGTAGTCCTGCCACATCACCCACAGTGTACGGTCCCGTAGGGTGAATTTTACAAAAGTAGTCCTGCCACATCACACCCAGTGTACGGTCCAGTAGGGTAAATTTTACAAAAGTAGTCCTGCCACATCACACCCAGTGTACGGTCCAGTAGGGTGAATTTTACAAAAGTAGTCCTGCCACATCACACCCAGTGTACGGTCCCGTAGGGTGAATTTTACAAAAGTAGTCCTGCCACATCACACCCAGTGTACGGTCCCGAAGGGTGAATTTTACAAAAGTAGTCCTGCCACATCACACCCAGTGTAAGGTCCCGTAGGGTGAATTTTACAAAAGTAGTCCTGCCACATCACACCCAGTGTAAGGTCCCGTAGGGTGAATTTTACAAAAGTAGTCCTGCCACATCACACCCAGTGTACGGTCCCGTAGGGTGAATTTTACAAAAGTAGTCCTGCCACATCACACCCAGTGTAAGGTCCCGTAGGGTGAATTTTACAAAAGTAGTCCTGCCACATCACACCCAGTGTAAGGTCCCGTAGGGTGAATTTTACAAAAGTAGTCCTGCCACATCACACCCAGTGTAAGGTCCCGTAGGGTGAATTTTACAAAAGTAGTCCTGCCACATCACACCCAGTGTAAGGTCCCGTAGGGTGAATTTTACAAAAGTAGTCCTGCCACATCACACCCAGTGTACGGTCCAGTAGAGTGAATTTTAAAAAGTAGTCCTGCCACATCACACCCAGTGTACGGTCCAGTAGGGTGAATTTTACAAAAGTAGTCCTGCCACATCACACCCAGTGTACGGTCCAGTAGGGTGAATTTTACAGCATGCCGCGTTTGAAACTACATTTTAAATAATGCACTCTGTCATGTGGATTTATGAGCGTTCAGTCCACTGGCTCTAATGACCAATATTATCTCACTAGTCCAAATGTTTCAAGTACTAATGTAATAAAATACTAAGTCAAAATGAACCCGTATTGGGGAATGAATGACTGCATAAATGAACCAATGAATGATGAAGGCAAGTTTGCATTACTATAATTTTACTTAAACATGCTCATAGTGAAGGCAAGATGGAGCGACCATATTAATGAGCCAATCCTTTCAGATCTATGATAGGCACCTTTCACCATATGGACCTTCACATGACTTACAAGTGTTGAACCAACATGTTGTTTTTTAATGTTACAAGTAACTGGGTGTAACTGTAGTGGCCTAAAATGTGTATTTACTGGTTAATGATCCTGTAAAACTGGTTGCAATCCTCATTTGTAGAACCTCTCTGTAGAAAGCCTAGTAAGAGCAGGGCCTACTTTTTGTCCTTGTCCACTCTGACCAAGGTTATGTAGTTAATGTGCTGCCATTGCAAACTTTCAGTTGGAACGACCTAGTGTGTCAAATGGGCAAGGGAGAAATGACTTAACAAATTACACATGCTGTTTGGCTGGGTTGGCTAGGTTCGGGTTAATGTTGAAATACAGTCATTTAGCTTACTGTGTAGAGCTCCACTTAGGCACAAAAATACTTGTGTCTTCATTCAATTACACTGCAGACTCATGCAGTGATTATCAACACATATTTCTAGAAGCCATTGTGTACTACCTTCGTTGGAGGCAGAGTAGATCATTTACAGACAGACAGACAGACAGACAGACAGACAGACAGACAGACAGACAGACACGATGGTGCTGTCAGAGGGCTTCAATTTGGGTGTGAGGGTAGTGGAATTCCAGCCAGCTCCCTGAGCTGTGTGCCTGCTATCACTGGTATCAGTGTCAGTGCAGCTGTGTTGCTGAGCCTGGGAGGGAGGACTAACTCCTGGTCCAGCCCTGACCCTCACCCTGCCTGTAGTTGGGTGGGAGAACACTGGGAGGGAGGACTAACTCCTGGTTCAGCCCTGACCCTCACCCTGCCTGTAGTTGGGTGGGAGAACACTGGGAGGGAGGACTAACTCCTGGTCCAACCCTGACCCTCACCCTGCCTGTAGTTGGGTGGGAGAACACTGGGAGGGAGGACTAACTCCTGGTCCAACCCTGACCCTCACCCTGCCTGTAGTTGGGTGGGAGAACACTGGGAGGGAGGACTAACTCCTGGTCCAGCCCTGACCCTCACCCTGCCTGTAGTTGGGTGGGAGAACACTGGGAGGGAGGACAATCTCCTGGTCCAACCCTGACCCTCACCCTGCCTGTAGTTGGGTGGGAGAACACTGGGAGGGAGGACAATCTCCTGGTCCAACCCTGACCCTCACCCTGCCTGTAGTTGGGTGGGAGAACACTGGGAGGGAGGACTAACTCCTGGTCCAGCCCTGACCCTCACCCTGCCTGTAGTTGGGTGGGAGAACGCTGGGAGGGAAGACTAACTCCTGGTCCAGCCCTGACCCTCACCCTGCCTGTAGTTGGGTGGGAGAACGCTGGGAGGGAGGACTAACTCCTGGTCCAGCCCTGACCCTCACCCTGCCTGTAGTTGGGTGGGAGAACGCTGGGAGGGAGGACTAACTCCTGGTCCAGCCCTGACCCTCACCCTGCCTGTAGTTGGGTGGGAGAACGCTGGGAGGGAGGACTAACTCCTGGTCCAGCCCTGACCCTCACCCTGCCTGTAGTTGGGTGGGAGAACGCTGGGAGGGAGGACTAACTCCTGGTCCAACCCTGACCCTCACCCTGCCTGTAGTTGGGTGGGAGAACGCTGGGAGGGAGGACTAACTCCTGGTCCAACCCTGACCCTCACCCTGCCTGTAGTTGGGTGGGAGAACGCTGGGAGGGAGGACTAACTCCTGGTCCAACCCTGACCCTCACCCTGCCTGTAGTTGGGTGGGAGAACGCTGGGAGGGAGGACTAACTCCTGGTCCAACCCTGACCCTCACCCTGCCTGTAGTTGGGTGGGAGAACGCTGGGAGGGAGGACTAACTCCTGGTCCAACCCTGACCCTCACCCTGCCTGTAGTTGGGTGGGAGAACGCTGGGAGGGAGGACTAACTCCTGGTCCAACCCTGACCCTCACCCTGCCTGTAGTTGGGTGGGAGAACACTGGGAGGGAGGACTAACTCCTGGTCCAACCCTGACCCTCACCCTGCCTGTAGTTGGGTGGGAGAACACTGGGAGGGAGGACTAACTCCTGGTCCAACCCTGACCCTCACCCTGCCTGTAGTTGGGTGGGAGAACACTGGGAGGGAGGACTAACTCCTGGTCCAACCCTGACCCTCACCCTGCCTGTAGTTGGGTGGGAGAACACTGGGAGGGAGGGGTAGAGGAGAAGTCCTACTGTCACCTCTAAAGGGACACTAGACAGAAAGGAGATGATTTGGAGACTACTCAGACTGTAGATGAGGTGAATAATAATAGTATGGTAATATTATATTTACCATGGTCGACATTCATAATGTTGACTGAGAACATGGCTGATCATGTTGAAAGAGAAACACACATTCTTTGTAAAGTGGGTTGTAGGGGCAAGATCAGATCCCAGAGGCCCATTGTCCATAGAAGTCCTCAGTCACAACCATATTAAGTGTACTCGTGAGTGTATTGTAAAAGTAAAATTGCCAAGGTTTGAGGGGCTTGGTGCATTCTAATAATTGTATTTCTAGGGTATCTCACTCCTTTACCTTCATAGATAAACTTGACATTCTCCTGGTGTGCAGAAGTGAAGCCCTCCTTGGGCTGGGGGTCCACCTGTAGAAGAGCTGCTGGGGTGTTGTGGTACTTCTTCCCATTCAGGCGGTTAAACACTATCTTGGGTGCAGGAGAGCTGCAGGACAAAAAAAGATGGGCTTAAACATGAAAAACTTGTTGATTTATTTTAAGTCTACACACAATATACCTATAGACCTGTAGTAAATATGACATGATGAAATGGTCTCAAAATAGAGTTTCTTAGGCATGTTTGCTACTGTAGTTAAGGGTCATAAATTACTCAGACTCTGCTGGTTGTATAGCACACTGTATTACTTATACAACTAATATAAGGACAGGACATGAGACGGGAGTAGAAATTAACGTGGGCATTGTTTAATGCGTTTCACAGGAAAAACATTCCAAGCATTTCAACGTAGGTAAGCAAGGGGGGGTTACAGGTGCCCTAAAGGGACAAAACTAGAATATCAATACACACCATATTCCTCCCCCTTTACCTTTGATGACTCATAAGGAAAAAGTAAATATTCACTGTTTTGCCTATTGTTTTCTTTTTAATATAAGTTCTCTTAATGTAAATAAATGAACTTTTCAGAATAACCTTTTCTAAACTAGGGATAGAGGGTAGACTGCCTCAGTTCCCAGACTTAACCCTGGGGTGTATTCTGCCCCAATGTCGGAGGTTAGTCTGAACTATATAGTCAACCTGTCAGGGGGTCGACTTTCTCTTGCAGGGTAATGACGACGTACAGGTGAGTGTACAGTCACATTATCTCTGAGTCTGAGTGGTGATGGTGTATGCCCAGACTGGGGTGCAACAGCACCCTGAGTAGGCACTCTGGCTGGTTCAGGTGAGTCTGGGGCACTTTACACATTTGTAGGTTGATGCAGTGGATGTTCAGGTGATAGCTCGTAGTCATGGTAGGTCTCCAGTAGCTGATCTTGGTTTGTCACTTGACATGAGTCATCTCTGAGGTCGGTTCCTGGCAACAGTTGATCCACGTGTCTCCTCCAGATGATGTTTTCGAGTGTGTGAACTGTGTAGGACACAGGCCTTGTTTGTGCAACCACTGTGGCTGGTATCCACTTTGGACCTTTACAGTAGTTCCGAGCAAGAACTCTCTCTCCAGCTATGAAGCTTCTGTCTTTTGCTTTGCTCCGTCTCTCCACCTGTGCTCTCTGTTGTGTCTGTACAACCTGTTTCGTCTTTGGAGGTCTCAGGAGGTCGAGTCGCGTGCGAAGCTGTCTTTTCATCATGGCTGACGCGGGTGCCACTTTGGTTATAGCGTGGGGAATGTTTCTGTAGGTTAACAGGAAGGTGTTTAGACGCCTATTGAGGGAGCCATTCCCTTGTGATGATTTTAAAGCTTGCTTCATCGTTTGGACAAACCTTTCAGCGAGGCCGTTCGTTGCAGGGTGATACGGCGCTGACTTGATGTGCTGAATTCCATTTTCTTCCATGAATGACCGGAACTCTTGAGACACCAGTTGGGGGCCACTATCACTAACGAGTTGCGTTGGCAAGCCGAAGCGACTGAAGATTGACCGTAGCTCTTCCATGGTTCTCTCCGCTGAGGTGCTCTTCATCACTGTGACCTCAGGCCATTTGCTGTGTGCGTCAACTACGACTAAAAACATACGATCCTCCAGTGGGCCTGCATAGTCTATGTGAACTCACTGCCAAGGCTCCTCTGGGAAGTCCCATGGGTGTAGTGGCGCTAGCTGAGGCATGTTCCTCATCTTTTGACATGCAGAACATGACTTGACCTTGTCTTCGATAGCTGCGTCCAGACCTGGCCACCAAAAGTAGCTGTGTGCAATCTCCTTCATTCGCACCATGCCACAGTGCCCTGAATGGAGTTCTTCAAGCACCTGCCTTCTCAGTGGCGGCGGTATGATGACTCGAAAACCCCATAGCAAGCATCCAAACTGAACCGTGAGCTCGTTTCTCCTCACTAGGTAAGGTTGTAGGCTGTCCGACATCTCTCCTTCTTTTCCACGAGTGACAATGTCCACGACCTCAGACATCCCTGGATCAGTGTGGGTGAACTTTTTCACTTGGACAGATGTAACTGGGTCGTTCGTCACTTCCTTGAAGTAGAAGATTTCAGCCTCGGAGTGCTCAGTGTGTGCGACAGGTAAGGGAAGCCTTGAGAGGCCGTCTGCATTGCAGTGCTGCTCAGACCTTCTGTACTTGATATCGTACTGGTGAGCAGATAACAATAACGGCCATCGCTGTATGCGGGTGGCTGCAAGCGACGGAATACCGGTGTGGGGACCAAAGATGGAGATGAGGGGTCTATGGTCCGTCAGCAGTGTGAATCGTCGGCCAAAAAGAAACTGATGAAATTTCTTAACTCCAAACACAATGGCGAGTGCTTCACGCTCTATCTGTGCATAATTGCTCTTGGCTTTACTTAAGATCCGTGATGCGAAAGCAATTGGCCTTTCTTCACCTGATGGCATGATGTGTGAGACAACTGCACCAACGCCATAAGGCGATGCATCACATGCCAACTGTAATGGCAAGTTGGGGTTGAAGTGGGTTAGGGCCTCTGACTGAGCTAAGGCGGCTTTCGCTTTCTTGAATGCCTCCTCACATCTGTCTGTCCACTTCCACTGTTTGGTTTTGCTCAAAAGTTCATGCAGTGGCTTTAACATGTTAGCTAGGTTTGGCACAAACTTTGCGTAGTATGTCAGTAGTCCTAAGAATGATTTCAGCTGACTCACGTTCTGTGGGGATGGAGCTTCCACAATGGCCTTCACCTTCGATGGCGCCTTGTGGATCCCCAAACTGTCGATGATGTGGCCCAGGTACTAAACAGAGGGCCGGAAAAACTCGCATTTGTCCTTCCGGACCCTCAGACCGTACTCCTCCAATCTCTGTAGTGTAGCGTTCAGGTTTCTCAGGTGCTCCTGCTCGTCTTTGCCGGTGATGAGTAGATCATCGAGGTAACATTGGACCCCAGTGAGCCCACTCAGTATCTGGTCCATAGCTCTCTGAAACAAGGCTGGAGCTGAGGTGATTCCAAAAGGAAGCCTCTGGTACCTGTACAGTCCTTTGTGAGTCACTATGGTCAACAGTTCTTGTGACTCTTGGTCCACATGCATCTGTAGATAGGCCTGACATAAGTCTATCTTACTGAATTTTTGTCCTCCAGCTAAACCAGAAAAGAGGTCGTCAATGAGGGGTAGTGGATATTTTTCAGCAGTCAAGACTGGGTTAATGGTGACTGAAATCACCACAGAGTCTGAGTGATCCATCTTTTTTTATGACTGGAACAACAGGTGTAGCCCATTCACTAACATTCACTGGATCCAATACTCCACTCTCCACTAGCCTGTTTAGCTCAATTTCAACTTTTGGTTTTATGGCGTATGGTACAGGTCTAGCTTTGAAGCATTTTGGCTTGCTGTCTGGTTTCATGGTCAGTTTAACTGTTATGTCCTTCATACTGCCAAGGTCTCCTTTGAACACATCCGCGTGTTTCCTCAATATCCCTTGTAGGTTTGTGTCGTCTTTTGCGACCATGTGAATTTCCTGCCAGTTTAGTTTGATCTTTTCCAGCCATGTGCGTCCTAGCAATGCTGGATGGTTGCCTTTCACAATGTAGAGTGGTAGCTTCACCTTCTGTTTGTTGAGCTCCACTGTAACAATCACGCATCCTCTCACTGGAACAATCTCACCGGTGTATGTTTTCAGTGTCATCTTTGTGGGCTGTAGTGTGAGGTGATGTAGTTTCTCCTTGTATACAGCCTCAGACAGCAAAGATATGGTTGCTCCAGTGTCCACTTGCATCCGTACTGCGTTTCCATCCAGTAGCGGTGTCACCCAGTAGCAGTATCCATTGTCTGAAATTGACATAACATGCAAAGATTCTTCCCCTTTAGACAGGGTGTCACTTTGTTCATGCTCTGTGTGCTCCATTTTATGCACTTTCTTTTTGTACTTCCTGAAGTTTGTTCAGTACTTTTGTTTGATTGTGTCTTTTTGTTTTTACATGCACGTTCGATGTGACCCTTTTCCCACAACTTCTGCAGTCTAAGTCTTTGCACCAACACTCCTCTGCTTGGTGAACTGGTTGCCCACAGCGATAGCATGGCTTGCCACCTCCTGCCTTGTTTTTTTAACCACGTAGACACCTTATGCACTTTGGTAAATGCACTTAGCTGTTGTGCGTCTTTATTTGCCATTTCCATTGATGTACTCACTTCTATTGCTCTCTGCAATGTTAAGTTACTCTCAGTCAAAAAGGTGTTTCTGAATTGCCTCGCTGCGCATGCCACACACTAACCTATCACGTGTAGTGTCACTTATTGATCGCCCAAATTCACAGTGTTCAGATAACTGTTTCACTACAGTCACAAACTGTGAGATTGAGTCCCCCTCCTCTTGATTTCTCTTATGAAACTGAAATCTCTCTGCGATTCTCAGTGGTTTGGGAGAATAATGTCCTTTTAAGGTAGCCACAATTTCATCATATGATTTATCACCAGGTTTTTCAGGCTTTACTAGGCTGCGCAGTAGATTTAATGTTTTTCCTCCCTTAACAGTCAAAAATGTTGGCACAACGACTTCTGCTTTAATTCCATTTGCCAACACAAAGTACTCAAAACGTTCTGTGTAAGAACTCCATTGTTCCACAGATTCATCAAATGTTCCTATATTTCCAATCAATGCAGACATTTTCGGTTTATTTTTCTTTATCACACTTTTCAGACGGTCCCTTACACCCAGACCCCTTTTTTTCTTTATTTTAACTCACGATGACTTCACTTTCTCCCGCAGCGAAACTATTCCTATCCCTCGAGGCTCTTGTTGCCTTGACATCAAAGGCTAGCTAGGATCACTCAAATGGCTAGCTCCACGTTTTGTTTGCGTCTTTCTACAGCGAAAAACATTAACGAATTTAACTCAGACTTTCTGCCGAAGATGATAAGTACAAACGTGAGAACGTTTCTTCCTCGTCGTCAGTTTTGTTATACAGCGCACTGTATTACTTATACAACTAATATAAGGACAGGACATGAGTAGAAATGAACGTGCGCATTGTTTAATGCGTTTCACAGGTAGAACATTCCAAGCATTTCAACGTAGGTAAGCAAGGGGGGTTACAGGTGCCCTAAAGAGACAAAACTACAATATCAATACACAACATTTACATTTACATTTAAGTCATTTAGCAGACGCTCTTATCCAGAGCGACTTACAAATTGGACTCACAACACTGCTCTCTCTCAATCATTCATTCATGACAAATGAATGAAAATGTATGCTTCACTCAGAGCAAGGACTAGCTAGATAGGAAGTCAGCCACCTGAACCACATCGGTTACCATACCTTCGAACACAGTAAGGTTTCTATGGTGATAATGAAAGCCCACATGATAAGAATGCAGTATTTTTATTTTATTTATTTGACCTTTATGGATGCCATGATGGATATGTCGCAGATTGTGCTTCTCTCTACTCTACTAGATCAGGACCAAATTAGTGAAATATTGCTAAAGATATGATAAACGCCTTATTGTTGCTGTTTATTTGAAACGGGTTATCTTGAAACGTAGTAAACGTGTGAGTAGACAGCAGAGAGCAACTACCAAGCTAGCATGTTGCTCAGCTAGCATGCACGTGTTGGGACTAGACAGTGACAACTAACGCTCGTCAGTAACCTTGCTTCCCACACACAAGGTCGTTTCACGCCCCTGTTCAATGACATAAAAGCAGGTGGATGTGGTTTGGAAAAGACCCCCAACAGTGTGCCTTGTGATAGAATGTGCCCCATGGAATTTAGATTTTATAGCTAGCTTGCTACTATTACACGCCAATACAGGCGCTCGCGCTACAACAATGTTGCAAGATGTGAATTTCTGAAACTTTAATGCTTCACGGGCTGCAGGTGAAGCTATGCCAAACATCATTACAGTACAATAATAACAGTGACACTGCGATTATATGCTAATAACACTGTTAAACCTATGTACAATGCAATAATAGTACTTACTCTGGTATAGACCAAGGCGTTTGTTTGTGCTTGAAGTCATTTATTTTGTCAATTTGCTGCGTTTGACCTGATATTAAAAAAGGGAATAGATATCAACATTGTATTGAAAAGGAAAGCGATATCAACATGTTAAGTTAACCACTGAAAACACTGAATGTATGTTACTGGCTCTGAATGAATCCCCTTTAATGGATTGGCATCAACATTGGCACACATGCGTAAACCATGCGCAAATATACACTCGTGCCACACTGTAAATGTTAACATGTAACAAGGCATATCTAACCTCAGAATTACAATGTATCAGCACTTTGATGACAGTGTGAGCGAGAGGTCACTGGCACTTTGTTACAAAAGTGTTTGAATCGGTCTCCTAGAATCCACCACACTCACCTGTTCGTCGCTGTGTAACAAGTTTGCTGGGACCTCTTGTAATTGTGTACATCATGGGCAAAATCCTAGAGAACTTCAGTATGGCACTTTGAAGTGTCCAATAGACTTTCAAAGGCCGGTTATGTCAGAGGCAAATTGGGTATAGGCACAGTTTATAATTTATAAAATCTTCACAATATTTCTTCTCGTGTAATTTCTCGACGCATCCACGATTCAAAAAACAGGTCCGTGTTACATTGGGCAAATTCCGTTTCAGAATTATCTCTGCATTTCAACTACTAGAATCTTCTGCGCTGCGAACGACTGGTGGGAACTTTTGGGATAATCTACCGCGGAACAACATAACCATGAATCAAGCTCCTCTTTTTCGCTATTCAATCATTCTAGTAGAAAACGGAGCTCAGAACAAACCATTATAGATTGCTACGTTCTCCTGAGGCCCTGTGGCACGAGCTGGTCGCCTTGCATCCAGTGTGTGAAGAAGTAGCTAACTTTGGTCCTTGGGGCTGTCCGAGTCGGTACAATGTCAGATCTGATGAAACATGAGCTGTCATTGAGTTGCAAAGACACTCAACCAACGCAGCGCATAAATATTGACATCTCAACACGCCTCCCTCTGTCTTTTAAAGCGACAGTGACCACCTGACTGTATGGCAGAGGACAGGTCTGAAGATAAGGGTACAGCATTGCCGCTGTCATCAACGTTGCTCTCTGATATGAACAAAACAAGAATAAGGTGTACCCCCATCATGTATACACAGTGACCATACAATACAATCACATATCCACTAGAATACTCACTATTCAGCACCAATCTGCATGTAAATTAGGACAGGGGATATTTATTTATCCAATATTTACAGCGGGCCTGCAGTAGTCACAATAAATAACACGGTTTCATAAAGGATACATCGTACATCATGTTTTCATTAAGAAATCAAAGATACATGTCAACAAAGAGAGTTGTATTTTGTACCATTGTTATATCAGTGTCATACCGTTATTACAATATTAATGAATGTAGCCTAATCTCCTAATGCACATATTTGTATTAAGATGAACAATTCAAAATGGCAAATTAGCAAATTGTCTGCATTTAGTGGTGTGATGATTGGTCCAAGAGAGTATTTCTGAGATTATGGCGGTATTGCTGGTATTGTATAGTTGTCAAATGAGGGTTGACATTGTATGATCTTGTTTGAGTGTTTGCAGTAAAAACTATTCTGGTTAAAAGGGGCAACCTGAACTAGAAAATGATCTGCTATGCAGCTATATTGGATGTGTACTGTCCTGTACATTCATACTCCATATTGATATTCCCTATGATTGAGGTCTGAGTCCTTGTACAACTACACATTATTGTTAGGTAGAACTCTAGAACTGTGTGTCAGTCAGTAGTGAGGCTCACAGTCTTCCCTCAGGCTGTCAGTGATATAGCTGATCTTCAGGACATCTTGGTAGTACTGTTTATCCACGGCCGTGTTGATGGTCCAGCCCACCACCTCCACCCCTCGCTCTGCCCAGTACTGGACATAGTCCCTGTAGAGAGGGATAGATGAGGGGAGTGGAGACATGTTGGCTCAGTGGTCAGGGTGTTTTAATATTTCAACAAACATCAATATATTATATGAATACAGACAGTATATGTTATCTGACAATAGGATACAATTGTCTCAATTTTGAACTTCCTCTGATATTAATACGCAATGATGTGTGATTCAATCCATGGTCATGTTCATTAGGGCACACTTTATATAGCAAAACTTTTGCAACGGAAAACAAAAATGAGAGTTTCCTATTGAAAAAGTCCAGGTAGTCTCCCCAGTTTCAGAGTGTTTTATTACATTTTCTCCCTAATGAACACAACCCATGTAACAAACTCAGTAGGCCGAGCCACGACTGTTAATATTACTCACAGGGAGATGAAGTCCTTCTGCATGAGGATGGCTGAGATGCCACACAGGTTCCACAACAGGTGATGGTGGGCCCAGTCCAGCAGCACATCCAGAACTCCCAGCCAGTAGTTTGTCCACGCTGACAGGGAACGGGGTGTTCCATCGCCATAGCGACTGAGGCTCCAGGGCCGGTGGGTCAGGGCCGTGACCACCCCAGGGTCCGCCTGACGCATCTGGAGGAGTTGACCGATGAGGAGGTCAGAGGTGGTGTTATGGTTATGACGACACTGATAACAGTCTTGTAATAACACATCCATACAGTGTGTAACAAGCCTAGCCTGGACCCAGACCTGTTTGACAATGGTTGTTTTCAGGCCAAACATGACAATGACCGTAGGAGTTGGCAAAACAGTACAAACAGACCTGGGACCAGACTGGTGCTAAACTGCACACTATAGAAAAAACACTACTATAATGGAACAGAAGATGACTAAATGTGCACATGGATGTCTCAACTCATATTTACAGTTTAATTAGAAGTTTTTGTGCATATACCGTAAATTCCGGACTATAAGCCGCAACTTTTTTCCCAGGCTTTGAACCTTGCGGCTTAAACAATGATGCGGCTAATATATGGATTTTTCCTGCTTTCAATTTTTTTTGAAAGGAGATGACTTCAGTGGTTTCAGTGCACAGGAGGAGGAAGATAGTGACCAATGACTTTCTTGGTAGGCTACTGTTTACTGCTAATTTTTTATTTTTTGTTACAAGCCGTGTTTCGTTAAAGCCTATTTATTTTTGTTACAAGCCGTGTTTCGTTAAAGCCTATTTTTGTTACAAGCCGTGTTTCGTTAAAGCCTGTGTAAAATTCATTTGTTTCAATGTACCGGTAGGCACCTGCGGCTTATAGACATGTGCGGCTTATTTATGTTCAAAAAATAATAATAAATTAAATTCAGTGGGTGCGGCTTATATTCAGGTGCGCTTAATAGTCCGGAAATTACGGTAGTTGGGCTATGTTGTGTGTTACTGAGTTGAAATGTTGTTTTGGTCTCAAATGACCAGAGATGTTACAAAGTTTACCTTGTAGATAACTTTAGGTTGAAAGGAGCAGACAATGCTGGAGTTGTAGAGGACGGGGTGTTTGTGATACATCTCTCCTAGGGCTGCAGCTGCCTGGTGGAGAGGAGGGAACATCTACAGTACTTACTGTCAAACTACATGCCGTGTAACACAAATACATGTAGGTGGCATAGTAACCAAAAGGTCACTGGTTTGAATTCCAGAGTCGATAAGGTGACAAATCTGCCGATGTACCATTGAGCAAGGTCCGGACTGATATTGTCTTTATTGGACCCAACCCCCACCTCGTGACCTCAACGTTTCACACCCCTCTTGTTAGCGGAAAGAAAATATTGCAGTTTTAAAGTAAATATTCTGCACTTCTACACATTTTTCAATGTCACCTGAGTGAGTCAACAAAAATCTAAATGGGGGCCCCCTGGAAGTAAAGGCTCCTGGGCACAATCTGGCCATGATAACTACAAGATCAAGATAGCCTAACTTACCTACCTAGCTAACATGGCCATGATAACTACAAGATCAAGATAGCCTAACTTACCTACCTAGCTAACATGGCCATGATAACTACAAGATCAAGATAGCCTAACTTACCTACCTAGCTAACATGGCCATGATAACTACAAGATCAAGATAGCCTAACTTACCTACCTAGCTAACATGGCCATTATAACTACAAGATCAAGATAGCCTAACTTACCTACCTAGCTAACATGGCCATTATAACTACAAGATCAAGATAGCCTAACTTACCTACCTAGCTAACATGGGCATGATAACTACAAGATCAAGATAGCCTAACTTACCTACCTAGCTAACATGGGCTTGTTGATCAACTGGACATTTCTGACAGGTTATAAATAGCTCTCAGATCTGTCAGTGAATGACATAACAAGAGGAAAACTAGCCATGCACCACATTTCTAAATTGCACCTTGTGTGTTCTAATATTACAACACTCAATTGAAAGCCAGTTGAAAGTAAGAGTGTATTGACCCCATTGTGGGTTCAGATCTGGACTACGCCTGTTGAGTATGGCTGTGATATATGATGATCTTATGGTCAGCAAGTGGCATCTTATTTAAGGCCCAGTGGGGTGAAAACACAGTTTCCTGTGTTTTATCATATTGTTCAACGTCTGATGAAACTAACACTGTAAAAGTGTGAAAAAATGTGATCAGTGTTTTTTCCTGATAGTTGCTGGTTGAAAATACAATCTACACAAGACCTTCTAATCAGCAGGTTTGTATGGGCGGGAGTTTCGCCTTTCCATGGTGACGACGTCATGCGGTAAATTGGTTAATAGACCAATAGCAAAGAGAGTTCCTAACCTCTCTGCGAATAACAGATACTTTTCCGTTTCCCCCTGAACTCAGACCACGCCAAAACAGTACTAGCACATTTTTTGGTTGAGAAATATTTTTTTGCCCCAAAATTTTTTTGGGTCAATTTTAATGGAAATCTATAACAGTAAGGTACTTATTTGTTACCCAGAAATGATTTGATATTGATATGAAAATGGCTGCATTGGTACTCTTTGTTATTATCTATGCATAGTCACTTTAATAACCCTACCTACATGTACATATTACCTCGACACCGGTGCCCCTGCACATTGACTCTGTACCGGTACACCCTGTATATAGCCCTGCTATTGTTATTTACTGCTGCTCTTTAATCATTTGTTATTCTGATCTTACTTTTTTCTTTAGGTATTTTCTTGAAACTGCATTGTTGGTTAAGGGCTTGTAAGTAAGCATTTCACTGTAAGGTCTACACCTGTTGTATTCGGCGCATGTGACAAATAAAATCTGATTTGATTTAATACTATGAAACACTAAAGGGCGGTTTCTTGGACACAGACGAAGCCTAGTCCTGGACTAAAAAAGCTCAATGGAGAATCTCTATTAAAAATCATTTTTATTCCAGGATTAGCCTTAATCTGTATCCGGGAAACTGCTCCAAGAGTATTTCATTGTCTTTTTGACTGCTTTGGTCCTCCATATATAATGAGGTCTGTAAGGGACTTTGGCAAATCTAACGCTTACAAAACTGTCAATATGGGGAAGGTGGAAGGATAGTGAGTCACATTGTAAGGAGGGTTGAATTCCTCTCAGACCCACTGTCTGGGGCAGCTGTGAGAGTCTTTATGACCAGTCTCTGTAGTAGGGATTCCTATGTTATTACCTTAAACAGCTGGGTTTTAACTCGCCTTAATCTCCCTATACACTCAGTTTACTACCATTTGACCTTACAGTGATGTGGTTGTCATTCAAAGTGCTGCTGGAGTGTGTATACCGGTGTTTCCCAACCCTGGTCCACCAGTACCCCCAACAGTACACCTTTTCCTTGTATCCCTGGACAAACACACCTCATTCAACTCATTGAGGCTTGTTGATTAGTTGACCAGTTAAAGCAGGTGTGCTTGTCCAGGGTTACAATACACATGTATACTGTTGGGGGTACTGGAGGACCAGGGTTGGGAAAACCTGGTGTATACTGTAGTGAAGCCCTAAGTCCTAAAGCTTTATAACGAGGATTCTACCTGCCTAGAGAGGGCCCTGTCCAGAAACAACCCCTATAGCCTACCCACTAGACACCTGGAAAGAACTGAGAGGATTGGAAGTGTAAGCAATATGGTAAACAATCAGAAGACAAGATGGAGCCATCACCATATTGCTTAAAGCTATATCCAATCCCCTCAGATCTCCAGTTGTATCTAGGAAGTAGGGGCTGTTCCTAGACAGGGCCAATACCTTATCAGGTTGATCTTTGACATCAAAGAAGATGGTCAGCTGGTGGTTGATGCATTCCTCCACCGCCTCCTGAAGCGTTGGCACCCTCTCCCCCTTGAACTTCTCTCTGGAGACACACAAAGGCCAGCGGGGACACACAAACATTTGTACTGCTGCTATATTTGAGACGCCACCAATAGGTCTATATCTGACCTCGTACCATTCCCAGTTCACACTCCCCACTAGTGTATTTTCAGTCATCCTGACTCTGTCCTGCTTGAAGTCCAACTGAACTCACCGATCACACATGGGGCCATGTTTACTAAGCGTTTGCACCAGGTACTGACCCTAACAGTGTTTCCTGGCAGAAGCACTAACTTGTGTTCTTTTTAGATCTGCTAACACTGAAGGCGTAACATTCAGGTCAGGGTCATGTTCATTAGGCTATACAACTGAAAATGTTTTGCAACAGAAAACAAAAACAAGCATTTGTTATTGGTCCCTCCCTGTTTCAGTCCATTTCCTGCCTAATGAATATGACCCAGGAGTTCAATGCTTTTGGACCAGGCCCTAACCTCCCCTCCCCTGCCAAGCCCACCTGAGCCTGTGTTTGCCCGTGGCGTCCAGCGTCCTGAGCTCTGCCAGACGCAGCGTGCCCACCGCTCCCGTCCCGTTGGTGGTGCGGTCCACCGTCTCATCGTGCATCAGCACCGCCACTCCATCTGCAGTGAAGTCCAAGTCCAGCTCCACCCCTGTGGCTCCATTCCTGCTGGCCTAGAGGACGGGAGAGGAGGATGAAGCAGGGGGAGGAGGAAGGGATGAGAGGTGTGTGGAGAAAGACGGGAGAGATATAGATCTGAAATGGATAGATAGGCAGAGTAGGGGAGATGGAGCAGCAGGCTATAAAACCAACTGGGATTGTACTGATCTAGTAGGCCTAGACATTAGCCAAAATATGTTTCAAATTAAAGAATAGATACAAAAAATAATGTTCCAGACACTCTAAAATATAACTAACCATGGCAAAATAAGTTAACAGGCTCTCCCTCTGCATGGATTTTAGGCAACATTTATTAACCCCCCTGATAATATGAAACAAAGTCACAGTAAAGACAAGGGACGTCATATGCCTTTCATCGGCCTCTGCTCACTTCACCTGCTGCCCCTAAATCAAATCATTATGGCCTAGTAAGCCTACTCATCATTTTATTTGCAGCTACAGCATTAAGTAGGTCAGACAGGGTGGATAACTGATACTTTGTCCTTGATTCACCTCTCGGATCGCTGCAATGGTGTTCTCCGGAGCATCGTGTCCCCCTGCCCGGTGCGCAACCACGGGGACGCCGGCGCTCGCAAGGCCAGTGGGCCGCAGCACCTGACTTGCCTGGTCAGCCGGCACTTGTGGGAACCGAAACATCACGATAAAGACGTAAATGGATGCGGTGACGGCCGATGCTCCAATCGCGCTCCTGGTTCCGAATAGAACCAGCAGAAATACCGCTGAGAAATACACTTCATCTCCAATTTGTAACATCGTTTAGAAGCGTTGATTAAAATGTCTCCAATGATTAAATCAATACATTGTCACAGTTCTCAAACCTCATTTATTTGATCGATCTACTTGATCACCGAATGATAGTTCCTTGCTGGTGTGAGATTCCAAGTTGAGACTGAGATGCATGCGCTTAGGTAACTACCAGACACAGCAACAAAAAAAACTAGGACTTCAATTACGCATCATTCCAGACACAGCCGCCTCACTGCTTCAGCTTCACAAAATAAAAACACCATATTACATTGCAAAACGATGTTGCAGAATCCAAGATTTGAAAGGAGAGAGCATCACTCGGTTTCTAGTTCATAGTACACGCGGATCTAGAGGTTGCTATGGAGTAGAGACGAGAGAGAGGTACCACGCTCACACTGTACTCGAGATAGCTGCAGTCTGAGCCATAGAAATACAATAAAATAGAATGAGAGAAATATATTATATTTCTATGGCTAGAGCCATAGTGGAGAGTTTCTGACTGTGGCTATGCACTCATCTATAGATACTGAACATTACACTGAGTGGCCAGGTTATTAGGTACACCACCCTGTTCACAAAAATGGTTCACTCCTACAGACGAGTCATGTGGCCGTGGTATATAAACAGTGGCGACCCATTTATTCAGGTTAGGCGCACATTTTTAGCCCCCCCTAAAAAATACATATATATATATATATATATATATATATATACATATATATAATACATATATATATATATAAAATATATATTTTGCCTGTTTTGCATGTTATTTTAGCATTAATACTTGTCACATATCAGTTTACAAACAATGTAAAAAAAAAATATATATATATATATATATTATATATATATATATATATATCATTCAGTTAATTAAGCCGCATACACACGGTCTCTTTTTTGTTTTCTAGAGTAAGGCAGCTCCACATTGCAGGTGTTTCAGCCGAGCTCAGTGCTTTCTATTGTGGTGAGGTGAGCCAGCAGAAAATAGGAGCATTGCGCTGTGATTGGCTCAGTTTTCTGTCACTCATGAAGTACAACGTCCTTAGGAAGGGCAGACATCAACATTTCAGCCCTTTGGGTTCTGCCATATAGTTATATTACAAGTGCCCTTCCAAGAAGGCTCAAGGTCATTGGACACAGATAAAATGATGTAAAATCATGTTTTATGTACAGTAGCTTTGATTGGACTGATCATGTCAACATCTTACTTTCAAAATCTTAGCAAGCAGTCATCATCATGAATCAAGTCGACAATCTACTGGCAAATCCTTTTTAATCCTTGTCATATGAAGGGAAATTATAGATAAAACGTATCGGTGCTCATCGGACATAAAGATTACACAACAAGTTGGAAATCGCAAATTCAACAATGACTCGTTTGGAAGGAATCAGTGGCTAACTGCAAGCACTGCAAAGAAACCACTAACGTTAGCCAGCTATTCAATGGAGTGGCTGTGTGGTTTTTTTTCCCGAGTTCCCACCATAAATCCAGAGAATGCCAGACTTTGATGACAAAATGTGCCCACAAAGGGCCGCTGCGCCACCTTCACAAGGTGAGTCCAAAAATGTCTCGTATGTTGCTGCATTAATGATGTAATATGCAAGGGAAATATTATTACTTTCATAGATACAGTACAGTATACATAAGTGTATGTTGTGTAGTAAGCTGTTAGTAGCCCATGTGCCTCACCCTAATAATTTGGTCTATTTTCACCAAAGCGGTATTGTAAACACATCGTTTGTGGCCGCACGTGCAAATTCAGCACACACAACATTCTATAATAGAATTGTGTTATTTGACGTGTCAAATTAAAAGCTAATTTAACACGTCAAATAGTGTTATATGGTGTATTTTTGTTTACATGCAAATAACCAAACGCCGTTCAATGTGCCTCACCCTAATAATTTGGTCTATTTTCACCTCTTATTTTCACCTACATTTCTAACTCGGTGATGCACATGTAGCCTATAACCTGTTTTAGAAAAATGTAATCATTGAATATTGTAAGAGCTTTCATTGTCTGTTTATATGCACCCTTTATTTATCCTATGGTTTTGACTTGTTGTACAGGGAGAACACTGTAAGAACGGCAAATGTTCTGAATTCTGTCGCTGTACATTTCAAAAGTGATGAACAAATAGTTATATTGACTACATCCGTCATCGCTCGCTCATTAATGTCTTAATCGAAATTATGGATTGCCTCTTATCTGCTTGTCGTCCCCTTATGCCATAGTTTGTACATCTCAATTGTCATTAGAAACCCCATTTGTTTAAGCAAGTCAGCCATATCAGCTATGTATTTAAAAAAAGCAAATTCAAGGCATTAAATGAGGCTGAAATAACTGTTTCGCTGCCAGACAAGGTTCCGCTGAAAGCCAGGTGTAGCAGTGGTAAGGTGTTGGGTCTGGTGTTGGGACAGCTTTATGTAGGCCCTAACAGTTTGTGGGCACCATTTGTCACCATTATAGTGCAATTCATTTATTGTTTAGTGTTGTATGTGTAGTGGCTTTGCTGGCATGCATCGCACTTTTTTTGTTTTGCCCCACCAAGATTTACATGCTATAATTGCCACTGTATATAAAGCAGGCAGACAGGCATTGAGTCATTCAGTTACTGTTTGATTGAACTTTAGAATGGGCCAAACAAGTGACTTTGAGCGTGGTATGATCGTCGGTGCCAGGCACGCCGGTTCCAGCATCTCAGAAACGTCCGGCCTCCTGGGATTTTCACGCATGACAGTCTCGGGTTTACCAGAGAATGGTGCGAAAAAACTAAAATACATCTAGTCAGCGGCAGTCCTGAAGGAAAAAACAGCTTGTTGTTGAGAGTTCGAAGGAGAATGTCAAGAATCGCGCAAGCTAACAGGCGGGCCACAAACAGGCAAATAACGGCGCAGTACAACAGTGGTGTGCAGAACGGCATCTCAGAATGCACAACTCGTTGGTCCTTGTCACAGATGGGCTACTGCAGCAGACAACACCACTGGGTTCTACTCCTAACAGCTAAAAACATGAAGAAGTGGCTCCAGTGGGCACGTGATCAACACTGGACAACTGAGGAGGTGAAAAACATTGCCTGGCAGACAAACCCTGGTTCCTGTTTTATCATGCTGATGGCAGAGTCAGGATTTGGCGTAAGCAGCATGAGTCCATGGCCCCATCCTGCCTGGTGTCAACGGTACAGTCTGGTGGTGGTGGTGGTGTAAGGGTGTGGGTGGTGTAATGGTGTGGGGAATGTTTTCCTGGCACATGTTAGGTCCCTTGATACCAATTGAGCAATGATTCCATTCCCCAAAGAATTCCTGCTGTTCTGTAAGCAAAGGGGTGTCCGACCCGGTACTAGATGGGTGTACCTAATAAACTGGCCTCTGAGTATATGTCACAAATAAAATATTTTTAGAACCCGGCATGACAACTTGAATGCCCCTTCCCCTGTATGCCATTTGGAACACTAGTGTGACCACACATTACAAAAGAAAGCAAACCACAGTGCACTTAGTGAAAATGTATTATATTTATCAAAGATAAACAGTCAATTCAGTCTAGAAATCAAGGCACAACAGAATGAAATATCAACAATCAACATATAAAATATTTTCTGATAAGAGTTCAATAAACACACACACTTTTTGAGGAACCAATTAAAAAGCATGTTAATGAACAAACAAAATCACAGAGTACAACCATGTGTTCTGTGGAAGATTTGAAAAAGGAAAGGGTAACAGTTTTGAGCTTTAAGAGAACCTAAGCAGTTGGACAATATTCTTGTTGTACAGGGTACAACAAATAGATACCTGCCTTAGTGCTGTTCGATACATAGATACAATGTGTCAAGTCGTATCTCGGGATGCCAATATCATTGCATCACTCTCTTAGTGACAGCTGTGTGTGTGTATATACTGTATGTGTGTGTGTGAGAGAGTCCATGCTGGACATGACCATTTGTGAGAGGTACAGATCAAGGTTTATTTTTCTTGGTATGCCATAGAAATATAATCTATATGATATCTAGATTATATACAGATATAGGACCTTAATTTGACCAGTATTGTCACATCAGTAGATCTTTCCAATAGTATGCATCTCTACACCGTATCCTTGCGTTGAAAGTGGATGTGCTGGAGCAGTTGGTCACAGTAGACAGGGGTGCGCTGTTTGTCCCTCACGGCTTCCACTTCCTGCTTAAGGAGGGCTGGGTGGACGCCACTGCCGGTCTTCAGGACCTCTGGACACACAGACAGACATGACACAGTCAGGGGTTAAGTGGAAATGGACACACACAAATAAGTGACAGTAGACTCTCACACACACACACACAAAGTAGACTACCTAGAGGAACTCCACACATTAATTCAACACAATAACAAAGTAAAGATATTGGGGTGGATTATTGTCACTAGCTGTAATCATTCATTGGAAATTAATAATTTGATTCAATGCAATTGTATATATGAGGACTGACAGTGAAGCAACCACCAGAGAATATTTGCAACGATACATTGATTTTAATAGTAATTTTTGGCAACATTTCTGTACTTGTTACTTTTGTACACAATACCGTTCTCAGTCTGAGTGATTGACAAGGGAGATGTCCAATGGAGCAGAGTTATCAAAATTAGAGGTCGACCGATTATGATTTTTCAACGCCGATGCCGATTATTGGGGAACCAAAAAAAGCCGATACCGATTAATCTACAATTTTTTTATTTATTTGTAATAATGACAATTACAACAATACTGAATGAACACTTATTTTAACTTAATATAATACATCAATAAAATCAATTTAGCCTCAAATAAATAATGAAACATGTTCAATTTGATTTAAATAATGCAAAAACAAAGTGTTGGAAAAGAAAGTAAAAGTGCAATATGTGCCATGTAAAAAAGCTAACGTTTAAGTTCCTTGCTCAGAACATGGGAACATATGAAAGCTAGTGGTTCCTTTTAACATGAGTCTTCAATATTCCCAGGTAAGAAGTTTTAGGTTGTAGTTATTATAGGAATTATAGGACTATTTCTCTCTATACGATTTGTATTTCATATACCTTTGACTATTGGATGGTCTTATAGGCACTTTAGTATTGCCAGTGTAACAGTATAGCTTCCGTCCCTCTCCTCGCTCCTACCTGGGCTCGAACCAGGAACACATCGACAACAGCCACCCTCGAAGCAGCGTTACCCATGTAGAGGAAGGGGAACAACTACTCCAAGTCTCAGTGCGAGTGACGTTTGAAATGCTATTAGCGCGCACCCGCTAACTAGCTGGCCATTTCACATCGGTTACACCAGCCTAATCTTGGGAGTTGATAGGCTTGAAGTCATAAACAGCGCAATGCATTGCGAAGGGCTGCTGGCAAAACGCACGAAAGTGCTATTTTGAATGAATGCTTACGAGCCTGCTGCTGCCTACCACCGCTCAGTCAGACTGCTCTATCAAATCAGACTTAATTATAACATAATAACACACAGAAACACGAGCCTTAGGTCATTAATATGGTCGAATCCGGAAACTATCATCTCGAAAACCAAACGTTATTCCTGTTACATTGCACAACCTTCAGTGTTATGTCATAATTACGTAAAATTCTGACAAATTACCCAAACTGTTGCATATACCCTGACTGCGTCCAATGAACACAAAATGACAATTTCACCTGGTTAATATTGCCTGCTAACCTGGATTTCTTTTAGCTAAATATGCAGGTTTAAAAATAGATACTTCTGTGTATTGATTTTAAGAAAGGCATTGATGTTTATGGTTAGGTACAGTCGTGCAACGATTGTGCTTTTTTCGCAAACGCACTTTTGTTAAATCATCCCCGTTTGGCGAAGTCGGCTGTCTTTGTTATGAAGAAATAGTCTTCACAGTTCGCAACGAGCCAGGCGGCCCAAACTGCTGCATATACCCTGACTCTGTTTGCAAGAGAAGTGACACATTTTCCCTAGTTAAAAGAAATTCATGTTAGCAGGCAATATTAACTAAATATGCAGGTTTAAAAATATATACTTGTGTATTGATTATAAGAAAGGCATTGATGTTTATGGTTGGAGCAACGTGTACCTAAGTGATTATATGCAACGCAGGACAGGCTAGATAAACTAGTAATATCATCAACCATGTGTAGTTAACTAGTGATTATGATTGATTGATTGTTTTTTATAAGGTAAGTTTAATGCTAGCTAGCAACTTACCTTAGCTTCTTACTGCATTCGCGTAACCTCGTGGAGTGCAATGTAAAGCAGGTGTTAGAGCGTTGGACTAGTTAACCGTAAGGTTGCAAGATTGAATCCCTGAGCTGACAAGGTAAAAATCTGTCGTTCTGCCCCTGAACAAGGCAGTTAACCCACCGTTCCTAGGCCGTCATTGAAAATGAGAATGTGTTCTTAACTGACTTGCCTAGTTAAATAAAGGTCTAAAAAAATATATATATTAAAAATCGGCCAAATCGGCGTCCAAAAATACCGATTTCCGATTGTTATGAAAACTTGAAATTGGCCCTAATTAAATCGGCCATTCCGATTAATTGGTCGACCTCTAATCAAAATCAATATTACCACCGGGGTTGAAAAATGCAGAGTTTTTTCAGTGAAGTCATATCCAGTGAAACAGAAGATAAGACCCGTTCTCCACATTGCAAAATGAGACCTCGCCCTCCTCATAATCAACAAACACCCCCACCTTCTTGGGCTTCTCTCTCAGGTGGATGCAGATCGAAGGTGATGTAGAGACCTGGTACTCAATGTCATGCAGTCCCAAAGCCCCAAATCCATTATCCAGTTCAGTAACAACAGATTTTTCCTATTGATGGACTGCCTGGCCACTCCCATCCACCAGGTAGTCTTCCCTTTCACCTGCACCTCATAGTAGAATTTCCCAGAGAAGCTCTGGTGTCCCAACACAGACCCATGGTTAGTTAACCTTTTGGGATTGTCCGGGAGATTCTTTTGTCTCCATGTTTCACTCCTCAGACAGGATAAGGTATTGTCATGCAGTATCAGAATCCAGTCACATCTACTGACCACCGCTGAATTCTCTTCAACATAAACTTCAATTCATTAATCTCCATTTTGAAGTTCTCAAGTTCAGAAAAGTTTTCGTGAAATCTCCGATAGCTTAAAAAGAGCTCTCATCATGATCCCCACACAGGTCACTATAAACACTGGTCTCAGACCAGTCCCTGGTGTGTGGAATGGTGCAGAGGGATGGGAAGCTGGTGGTCCTCAGGGTGTTTTAGCTCAGTGTTTTCCTGCTCTAGCTCTTTAATGAGCCCTTCAGCCCATCTCTCAGTTGCTTTCTGCTTCTCTTCAACCACTGCAATGAGCTCAGCCTGGCTTCTCTCAATGGAATACACTACTGATGTGATAGCAGACAGTGTGCAGGTCCTCTCTCTTTCTGAGCTCGACAGTGTTTGGGGGGGGGGGGCTTGGGAGTAGAAGTCTCTTGGACCTAGACTTGGCGCTCCGGTACCACTTGCTGTGCAGAGAGAACAGTCTATGACTAGGGTGGCTGGAGTCTTTGACCATTTTTAGGGCCTTCCTCTGACACCGCCTGGTTTCGAGGTCCTGGATGGCAGGAAGCTTGGCCCCAGTGATGTACTGGGCCGTACGCACTATACCCTCTGTAGTGCCTTGCGGTCGGAGGCCGAGCAGTTGCCATACCAGGCAGTGATGCAACCCGTCAGGATGCTCTAGATGTTGCAGCTGTAGAACTTTGTGAGGATCTGAGGAGCCATGCCAAATCTTTTGTAACCGCAAAAGTCTTGGTTTCATGCATGTTAACATTAGAAGCCTCTGACCAACTTGCCCTCTAAATACACCTCTGCTGTCTTCAACCAGGATCTCAGCGATCACTGCCTCATTGCCTGTGTGCGTAATGGGTCCGCGGTCAAACGACCACCCCTCATCACTGTCAAACGCTCTCTAAAGCCTTTCTAATCAACCTGGCCCGGGTATCCTGGAAGGATATTGACCTCATCCTGTCAGTAGAGGATGCCAGGTTGCTCTTCAAAAGTGCCTTCCTCACCATCTTAAATAAGCATGCCCCATTCAGAAAATGTAAAACTATGAACAGATACTGCCCTTGACCAGCACAAAAACATCCTGTGGCGTTCTGCATTAGCATCGAATAGTCCCCGCGATATGCAACGTTTCAGGGAAGTCAGGAACCAATATACTCAGTCAGTCAGGAAAGCCAAGGCTAGCTTTTTCAAACAGAAAGTTGCATTCTGTAGCACTAATTCCAAAATGTTTTGGGAGACTGTAAAGTCCATGGAGAATTAGAGCACCTCCACCCATCTGCCCACTGCACTGAGGATAGGAAACACTGTCACCATCGATACATTTACGATAATCGATAGTTTCAATACACTATTTTTCTACGGCTGGCCATGCTTTCCACCTGGCTACCCCTACCCCGGCCAACATCTCAGCACCCCCTGCAGCAACTTGCCCAAGCCTCCCCCGCTTCTCCTTCACCCAAATCAGACAGCTGATGTTCTGAAAGAGCTGCAAAATCTGGATCCCTACAAATCAGCCGGGCTAGACAATCTGGACCCTCTCTTTCTAAAATTATCAGCCGAAATTGTTGCAAACCCTATTTCTAGCCTATTCAACCTCTCTTTCGTATCGTCTGAGATCCCAAAAGATTGGAAAGCTGCCGCGGTCATCCCCCTCTTCAAAACGGTGAGACACTCTAGACCCAAACTGTTATAGGCCTATATCCATCCTGCCCTGCCTTTCTAAAATCTTCGAAAGTCAAGTTAACAAACAGATCACCGACCATTTCGAATCCCACCGTACCTTCTCCACTATGCAATCTGTGCAATCTCAGCCACGCTCAAGGTCCTAAACGATATCATAACCGCCATCGATAAGAGACATTACTGTGCAGCTGTCTTCACCGTCCTGGCCAAGGCTTTCGACTCTGTCAGTCACCGTATTCTTATCGGCAGACTCAACAACCTTGGTTTCTCAAATGACTGCCTCGCCTGGTTCACCAACTACTTCTCTGATAGAGTTCAGTGTGTCAAATCGGAGGGCCAGTTGTCCGGACCTCAGGGTTCACAGGGTTCATTTCTCGGGCCGACTCTTTTCTCTGTCTACATCAATGATGTCACTCTTGCTGCTGGTGATTCTCTGATCCACCTCTACGCAGACGACACCATTCTGTATACATCTGGCCCTTCTTTGGACAGTTAACTAATCTCCAAACGAGCTTCAACGCCATACAACACTCCTTCCGTGGCCTCCAACTGCTTTTAAATGCTAGTAAATCTAAGTGCATGCTCTTCAACCGATTACTGCCCGTATTCTCCCGCCCGACTAGCATCACTACTCTGGACGGTTCTGACTTAGAATATGTGGACAACTACAAATACCTGGGTGTATGGTTAGACTGTAAACTCTCCTTCCAGACTCACATTAAGCATCTCCAATCCAAAATTAAATCTAGAATCAGCTTTCTATTTCGCAACAAGGCCTCCTTCACTCATGCTGCCAAACATACCCTCGTAAAACTGACTATCCTACCGATACTCGACTTTGGTGATTTCATTGTGTAGTTTAGAGTAATTATCGAGGTTAGCTAGCCAGCTATTTCCGTCCGCCGCGCCGCACCACCGTTCTCCTACTTAGTCAACAACTGCTAGCTAACTAGCCAACTTCTACCGAATAGCAGCACTGTAGAAACTAATACATTACAATGGAACGATTTGATTAGTGTGGTGTTAGCTAGCTACATAGTTGTCTTTGCTGTCTTTGTATCTAAGATAATTGTGTAGTTTAGAGTAATTATCGAGGTTAGCTAGCCAGGTTAGCTAGTGTTAGCTAGCTACATAGCTGCCTTTGTATCATGATAAGGTAGCACTGAAACTATCGAGGTTACCTAGCCAGCTACACTTTCAAACAAAGTCAACAACGCAGCCACTGCTAGCTAGCATACTTTACCAGCCAGCAGTACTGTATCATTTTAGTCATTTTAGTCAATAAGTTGTCTTTGTCATAGTTTGTCATAGTTTGATAATTGTGTAGTTTAGAGTAATTATCGAGGTTAGCTGGCCAGCTATTTTCGTCCCCCGCGACGCCATTTCCAAACCTAGCCAACTATTACCGACGAGCAGCATTGTAGAAACTAAATACATTACAAAGGAACGTCTTGATTAGTGTTATGTTTGCTAGCTACATAGTTGCCTTTGTATCATGATAAGGTGTAGTACTGAAACTATCGAGGTTACCTAGCCAGCTACACTTTCAAACAAAGTCAACAACGCAGCCACTGCTAGCTAACCTACTTCACCAGCCAGCAGTACTGTATCATTTTAATCATTTTAGTCAATAAGATTTTTGCAACGTAAGCTTAACTTTCTGAACATTCGAGACGTGTAGTCCACTTGTCATTCCAATCTCCTTTGCATTAGCGTAGCCTCTTCTGTAGCCTGTCAACTATGTGTCTGTATATCCCTGTTCTCTCCCCTCTGCACAGGCCATACAAACGCTTCACACCGCGTGGCCGCTGCCACTCTAACCTGGTGGTCCCAGTGCGCACGACCCACGTGGAGTTCCAGGTCTCCGGCAGCCTCTGGAACTGCCGGTCTGCGGCCAACAAGGCAGAGTTCATCTCAGCCTATGCTACCCTCCAGTCCCTCGACTTCTTGGCGCTGACGGAAACATGGATTACCACAGATAACACCGCTACTCCTACTGCTCTCTCCTCGTCTGCCCACGTGTTCTCGCACACCCCGAGAGCTTCTGGTCAGCAGGGTGGTGGCACTGGGATCCTCATCTCTCCCAAGTGGACATTCTCTCTTTCTCCCCTGACCCATCTGTCTATCGCCTCCTTTGAATTCCATGCTGTCACAGTTACCAGCCCTTTCAAGCTTAACATCCTTATCATTTATCGCCCTCCAGGTTCCCTTGGAGAGTTCATCAATGAGCTTGACGCCTTGATAAGTTCCTTTCCTGAGGATGGCTCACCTCTCACAGTTCTGGGTGACTTTAACCTCCCCACGTCTACCTTTGACTCATTCCTCTCTGCCTCCTTCTTTCCACTCCTCTCCTCTTTTGACCTCACCCTCTCACCTTCCCCCCCTACTCACAAGGCAGGCAATACGCTTGACCTCATCTTTACTAGATGCTGTTCTTCCACTAATCTCATTGCAACTCCCCTCCAAGTCTCCGACCACTACCTTGTATCCTTTTCCCTCTCGCTCTCCTCCAACACTACTCACTCTGCCCCTACTCGGATGGTATTGCGCCGTCCCAACCTTCGCTCTCTCTCTCCCGCTACTCTCTCCTCTTCCATCCTATCATCTCTTCCCTCTGCTCAAACCTTCTCCAACCTATCTCCTGATTCTGCCTCCTCAACCCTCCTCTCCTCCCTTTCTGCATCCTTTGACTCTCTATGTCCCCTATCCTCCAGGCCGGCTCGGTCCTCCCCTCCTGCTCCGTGGCTCGACGACTCATTGCGAGCTCACAGAACAGGGCTCCGGGCAGCCGAGCGGAAATGGAGGAAAACTCGCCTCCCTGCGGACCTGGCATCCTTTCACTCCCTCCTCTCTACATTTTCCTCTTCTGTCTCTGCTGCTAAAGCCACTTTCTACCACTCTAAATTCCAAGCATCTGCCTCTAACCCTAGGAAGCTCTTTGCCACCTTCTCCTCCCTCCTGAATCCTCCTCCCCCTCCCCCCCCCTCCTCCCTCTCTGCGGATGACTTCGTCAACCATTTTGAAAAGAAGGTCGACGACATCCGATCCTCGTTTGCTAAGTCAAACGACACCGCTGGTCCTGCTCACACTGCCCTACCCTGTGCTTTGACCTCTTTCTCCCCTCTCTCTCCAGATGAAATCTCGTGTCTTGTGACGGCCGGCCGCCCAACAACCTGCCCGCTTGACCCTATCCCCTCCTCTCTTCTCCAGACCATTTCCAGAGACCTTCTCCCTTACCTCACCTCGCTCATCAACTCATCCTTGACCGCTGGCTACGTCCCTTTCGTCTTCAAGAGAGCGAGAGTTGCACCCCTTCTCAAAAAACCTACACTCGATCCCTCCGATGTCAACAACTACAGACCAGTATCCCTTCTTTCTTTTCTCTCCAAAACTCTTGAACGTGCCGTCCTTGGCCAGCTCTCCTGCTATCTCTCTCAGAATGACCTTCTTGATCCAAATCAGTCAGGTTTCAAGACTGGTCATTCAACTGAGACTGCTCTTCTCTGTGTCACGGAGGCTCTCCGCACTGCTAAAGCTAATTCTCTCTCCTCTGCTCTCATCCTTCTAGACCTATCTGCTGCCTTTGATACTGTGAATCATCAGATCCTCCTCTCCACCCTCTCCGAGTTGGGCATCTCCGGCGCGGCTCACGCTTGGAATGCATCCTACCTGACAGGTCGCTCCTACCAGGTGGCGTGGTGAAAATCTGTCTCCGCACCACGTGCTCTCACCACTGGCGTCCCCCAGGGCTCTGTTCTAGGCCCTCTCCTATTCTCGCTATACACCAAGTCACTTGGCTCTGTCATATCCTCACATGGTCTCTCCTATCATTGCTATGCAGACGACACACAATTAATCTTCTCCTTTCCCCCTTCTGATAACCAGGTGGCGAATCGCATCTCTGCATGTCTGGCAGACATATCAGTGTGGATGACGGATCACCACCTCAAGCTGAACCTCGGCAAGACGGAGCTGCTTTTCCTCCCGGGGAAGGACTGCCCGTTCCATGATCTCGCCATCACGGTTGACAACTCCATTGTGTCCTCCTCCCGGAGTGCCAAGAGCCTTGGCGTGACCCTGGACAACACCCTGTCGTTCTCCACTAACATCAAGGCGGTGACCCGATCCTGTAGGTTCATGCTCTACAACATTCGCAGAGTACGACCCTGCCTCACACAGGAAGCGGCGCAGGTCCTAATCCAGGCACTTGTCATCTCCCGTCTGGATTACTGCAACTCGCTGTTGGCTGGGTTCCCTGCCTGTGCCATTAAACCCCTACAACTCATCCAGAACGCTGCAGCCCGTCTGGTGTTCAACCTTCCCAAGTTCTCTCATGTGACCCCGCTCCTCCGCTCTCTCCACTGGCTTCCAGTTGAAGCTCGCATCCGCTACAAGACCATGGTGCTTGCCTACGGAGCTGTGAGGGGAACGGCACCTCCGTACCTTCAGGCTCTGATCAGGCCCTACACCCAAACAAGGGCACTGCGTTCATCCACCTCTGGCCTGCTCGCCTCCCTACCTCTGAGGAAGCACAGTTCCCGCTCAGCCCAGTCAAAACTGTTCGCTGCTCTGGCACCCCAATGGTGGAACAAGCTCCCTCACGACGCCAGGACAGCGGAGTCAATCACCACCTTCCGGAGACACCTGAAACCCCACCTCTTTAAGGAATACCTAGGATAGTATAAAGTAATCCTTCTAACCCCCCCCTTAAAATATATAGATGTACTATTGTAAAGTGGTTTTTCCACTGGATATCATAAGGTGAATGCACCAATTTGTAAGTCGCTCTGGATAAGAGCGTCTGCTAAATGACTTAAATGTAAATGTAAATTTACAAAATAGCCTCCAACACTCTACTCAGCAAACTGGATGCAGTCTATCACAGTGCCATCCGTTTTGTCACCAAAACCCCATATACTACCCACCACTGCAACCTGTATGCTCTAGTCGGCTGGCCCTCGCTACATATTTGTTGCCAAACCCACTGGCTCCAGGTCATCTATAAGTCTTTGCTAGGTAAAGCCCCGCCTTATCTCAGCTCACTGGTCACCATAGAAACACCCACCCGTAGCACGCGCTCCAGCAGGTATAACTCACTGGTCATCCCCAAAGCAAACACTTCCTTCGGCCGCCTTTCCATCCCGGTTCTGTGCTGCTAATGACTGGAACGAATTGCAAAAATCACTGAAGCTGGAATCTTATATCTCCCTCACTAACTTTAAGCATCAGCTGTCAGAGCAGTTTACCGATCACTGTACCTGTACACAGCCTGTAATCTGTAAATATCCCACCCAACTACCTCATCCCCATTTTGTTACTTGCTCTTTTGCACCCCAGTATCTCTACTTGCACATCATCATCTGCACATCTATCACTCCAGTGTTAATGCCAAATTGTAATTATTTCGCCTCTATGGCCTATTTATTGCCTCCCTACTCTTTTACATTTGCACACACTGTACATAGATTTTTCTATTGTGTTATTGACTGTACATTTGTTTATGTGTAACTCTGTGTTGTTGTTTTTGTCGCACTGCTTTGCTTTATCTTGGCCAGGTCACAGTTGTAAATGAGAACTTGTTCTTAACTGACCTACCTGGTTAAATAAAGGTGAAAAAAAAGTGAATAGTCCATACCAAAAAAGCACTTCACTTTCACCACCAGATGGCGGTGTTGCACCACAGTGACAGCCACTCCAACAGGACAGATACCACTGGTGTTTAATGATAATAAAGATGCTATGGAATTACTTGAAGTAGTGCCAACAGTAAGTGTTGAGGAAACCACATGGCGTAACTGAAGCTGTACAGTGTTGATACTCCTGTCAGTTGGGATGAGTTAGTTCACGTCAAGTCATCATTCCATACCCATCGGAATCCTTTGTTCCTCAAGTGGTGACCAAGGGGGATTTTTGCGACTAGTGTGTATAAATAGTTTTTTTTCTTTCTCTGAGCTCTTTTGAACAAAGGAGAACAATGATGACTTGTGATGAGAGGAGATCCGGTGATTCCCCTGAATGTGTGTGCCAACCATGGGGTGTGTGTGTGTGTGGAGCAGGGAGCAGCAGCCGCGCTGCCAGGGCTGTGGGATTATGGGAGGAAGGAATTATGGGAAGAGGGAAAGAGGGATGAGAGAGGGGGATAGAGGGAGGAGTGGCAGTACTGTCCATCATACTGTCAGAGGAGCAGCAGACATCAAGCTCTTGGGAGATGTGACTTTGAAATTCAAGAACCATATAAGAATGGGATCAAGAATAAAATAATAGAAGCGGTAAAGAAAAGAAGAGAGAGAGATGAAGGAGGAGGAAAAAAGCTTCAAACACAGACATGAGACAAAGAATGTCTCCAGATTTGTGGGGTGGATTGTGGTTATGGGTACGACACAGCTATCAGTCAGCACTGGGTGAGCTCACACACACACACACACACACACACGTTTACAGCAGAGCAGCGCATGTGTGCATGAATATCACACACACAGACACACAGCTATCCTCCCTTCCTACTGGCTGTATCAATTGACCAGGGTTGGGGTCAATTCCATTTCAACTCAGTCAATTCAGGAAGCATTTTCTGAGGGACACTGAAATTGGAATTTGAACTCACCCCTTGAACTGACATGGAATTGACCCCAAAACCTGTTATCAACCCCAACCCTCTACACCCACTCCCTGTACCATCACACCCAGGATAGGCAGCCCTTAGTGGGCTAATGCGAGCCTCCAGCCCCCCCTCTACCCAGGAGAACAACCCCTTAATCACAACCACATGGAGACCCCTCTCCCTCATCTTTCCACACAGCCATCCCATGTTATCCCCTCTCTTTCATCTCTCCCTCATCCCTCTTTCACCCCTTTCCTCCCTGTCTCTTCCTCCTCTCATGCCTGGTGTTTTCCGACAGGGTTTGACGGTTCTGTGGTTTCATGGCAATTTGTGTGTGTGTACATGTGTGCATGAGTATCTGTCTTTGTGTGTGTGTGTGTGTGTGTGTGTGTGTGCAATGTGCATACGTGTGTGTGTTATTTATTGGCAGAAGGTCTGAGTGTGTTTCCTGTAGTGTGGATCTGGGGCCTTAGCTGAGAACACTGCTGGAGTTTCACTCTGCTTCTCATGGAGGGTTCTCCTTGATTATCTGTGACAAACGGCTGGTGAACGCTGATGATTCAACCATATTCTCCCATCTTCATATGGATGGAAAAGAACATCAATGGTCTGTATCCCAAATGGCACCCTATTCCCTTTATAGTGCACTACTTTTGACCAGGGCCAAGTAGTTGACTATGTAGGGAACAGTTTGTGACAACCCCGGACAGAGCTGATGCAGCAACAGCCACCATACTGTGGATTCCACTCAGTTTGAAACAGTTATCAGAGTTCATATCCTGTGTTCTGGCTGTGTGTCGGGGATCATATCAGTAACCTTGACCACAGGATGTTCAGTGGTTGGGATGTAAATCATGTTCATGAACAGGACCTTCGCTTATATTCTCACTGTCATCCAGAAGGGAAGTTGTGTGTAGCTTTTCAGGGGTGATGACGGAGCGTCAATCACACACACTCCTCTGCCTCTGGATCCACTCCCGGCCCCATGATGGACGAGGGGAGTGGTGGTGTGTGTGTGTAGAGTGGGGGGCTTCGCACGGGTCAGCGTGAAAGATGAATGGAGTGGAAAAGGTGGATAGATAGCCTTTGATACGACGGAAAAGGGGGATCTGATATCCTAGCAATGTGGTTATGTGTATGGGGCTGTTAGACGTAGGGATCAACTCTTTAAACTCTGACTGACTGAGACAGAGCCTGTGAAACATGAGCACTACTGCTACCCACCTGATCAACATCAAGCCATATTCACTCACTTCATGTTCACTAGCTATCATCACCACCACCACCATCATGGTATCTGTGCTCTTCATCAACATCTCATGTCTTCTAATCTCATCGGTTTCTCCTCCATACCATCTTTTCCATCATGGCCCCTCTTCCTGGTCTAGGGGTTGTCATGGCCCCTCTTCCTGGTCTAAGGGTTGTCATGGCCCCTCTTCCTGGTCTAAGGGTTGTCATGGCCCCTCTTCCTGGTCTAAGGGTTGTCATGGCCCCTCTTCCTGGTCTAAGGGTTGTCATGGCCCCTCTTCCTGGTCTAAGGGTTGTCATGGCCCCTCTTCCTGGTCTAGGGGTTGTCATGGCCCCTCTTCCTGGTCTAAGGGTTGTCATGACGCCTCTTCCTGGTCTAAGGGTTGTCATGACCCCTCTTCCTGGTCTAAGGGTTGTCATGACCCCTCTTCCTGGTCTAGGGGTTGTCATGACCCCTCTTCCTGGTCTAGGGGTTGTCATGACCCCTCTTCCTGGTCTAAGGGTTGTCATGACCCCTCTTCCTGGTCTAAGGGTTGTCATGACCCCTCTTCCTGGTCTAGGGGTTGATTTAGGATTGGACCAATATGTGATTGTGAGTCTCACCAAGCACAGTGTCCTGCACGCGGCTGTCTGGGTCATCCAGGTGCAGCAGCAGCTGCTGGAACATGACCTCCAGGTGTTGACTGTAGAGCTGGGAGTTGTAGTCTTTCCCCAGGGAGGCAAGCCATAGGCCCAGAGCCCTGAGGGCCACGTCCCTCACCTCCTCACTGCTGTCATCCAGACGCTTCAGCACCTCTGAAGACACGCACACACACACACACACACACAGTACATTTATGAAAGAACCCAGAGACACACAAAGATAGGAGACACACAGAGAGACACAAACAGGAGCAGGAGAGGAACAAATTAGAATGACTAAATCTATTTCTATAGGATCATAAACAATCATGGATGCATTCTAGAAATATGTAGAAAAAAGGTGTGTGTGTGTGTCAGTGACAGAGGGAATGAGAGAGGAACAAAGAGAGAGAAGGAGAGAGAATGAAAGAGAGAGAGTGAATGAGAGATAGGGATACTGTGTGGAAGAGAGGAGAGAAAGACCTGTTTGCTCTAACAAAGACAGGATACACAGAGGGAGACACCAGTATAGTACCAGGGTAGATGTTGTTCAGGGCATCTGGGTGGAGACTGGGTCCTATCAGTTTGAGCAGGGTGGACAGAGAGCGACAGGCCAGTAGTCTGGACAGCTGAGAGTCTTCCTCTAGAGCAGACAACACCTGGGGGCTCAGCCTCTCCTCTACGGCCAGTAACTACAGACAGAGATAAAAACAGACAGAAAATGTGGTTGTGCATCAGCATTTTCTCTCTTTATGTCAGTCACTGACAGTCACTCAACTATCCATGTCAGCGAACAATGTTTTAATTGGTAGTTAGTCTAGCTAGCTATTTAAACTTGTAGTAATCATGGTTGTATCCTGACCGGGCACACAGGCAACGTGCCCATGGGCCCTGAGCTCCAGGGGGCCCTCAATGATTTTGTTAGCCAATCTGAGTGAGAATGACTATCATGTTAACATGGCATAATTCATTTCAACATGTGTAGAACTGCAGGAAATCTGCTTTAAAACCGTAAAAATCTCTCCACCCCATGGCAAAATGGGTAGGAAATTAGCTGAAAAACTGCAAATTTCTCTCTGTAGAATTGCATAAAATATATGTTATAAAATTGCAGTTCTCTCTGCCCCATGGCAACATGTAAAATTGCAGGAAATTTACTTCTCTCAACCGTCAAGAGGGGGTCACTAAAATGTTTTGCCCGCGAGTTGGGGGGGCCCCCAACCAAATCTTGCTTAGGGCCCGCAAAAGGCTAGAGATGGCCCAGAACAGACAGGCCATATTACAAACAGAAAACACAACTATTACTGTGCAAATATTGTGTGGGCACTTGGCAGCGAAAGAGCAGGAAAGCTGAACTCACATTTCATACATGTTATGTTCACAGGTAGTCACAGTGAATTACTCTAGTACACACAGTAATCCAAAGCACAGTTCTGACACCGGAGACCCTGTTATATAACCATTTGACTTCCCAAACACTTTAAACATAGGAGAAACTGGACAGAGATGGCTGTTGCTCATCATCCCTGGTGACTATGAGACAGGCTGTGAGTGTGGGTGTGATGGGGAAAGCACAGCAGGACAGAGCTGCATCAGACTTCCAGCAGCTCATAGACGGACACTGGGCCAGGTAGACAACAGAACACAACCATCCCTGAGCTGGTCTGAGATCACATGAACTGATATCAAGGTTCTTAACAGATCATTCATCTGGGAAAGAGGAAAACTGTGAGTGTGTGCGATAGAAAGAACGAGTGAGTGAGGGTCAAAGAGAGAGGGCTCGACAGAGAGAGAGAAGGGGCTTGACAATAAAGTGATCTAACATGACATCAGTGTCTATCTGATAGGGCGGTGTGTAAATGGAGCAGCTAATTGTTTTTACAGGAAGGAGTGAAGGGCTGGAACAACCCGGTTTGATTTGCCTGTGGAAAGGAACACACCCACACACAGCCAGTGTTCTCCAAACGGTTTGTTTTCACCGTTGTTAAACACAATTTTAAAAGTGGTGCAACGCAAAGTGGTGTTTGAGCTGGCTGTGAAACTGTCATTCCACACATGCAAGGGCAAACACAGACGGTCAAGAGGGTGTAAATATGTCTGAGTGTGTGACTGGACTCGCAGTCCCAAGGGCAGGTGCAGGGCCCTGTCTAAGTGATGGTTACAGCCCACAACAATGGAACCAGGACAGAGGCAGCATTGTTCCAGTGGGACAAAGGTATGTAACCCTCCCCCCCACCCACACACACCTGCTGCCTTGCTCTAGAGAGAGAGAGAGAGAGAGATGGACAGATAAAAGGAATCAGATAGCGAGAAAGAGAGCAGGAGAAAGAGAAAGATGGAGATGGAAAGAGAGGAGGGAGAGATGGATAGAGGATGACAGTCCATTACATTAAATGGTGAAGTGGGACCATCTATATTGAAAGTAAATGGGCAAAGCAGGGAAGCGTGCGCTATGTGTACTCTCCCGATGGTTTAAACTATGTGTACTCTCCCGATGGTTTAAACTAGGTGAACTCTCCCGATGGTTTAAACTAGGTGTACTCTCCCGATGGTTTAAACTAGGTGTACTCTCCCGATGGTTTAAACTAGGTGAACTCTCCCGATGGTTTAAACTAGGTGAACTCTCCCGTTGGTTTAAACTAGGTGAACTCTCCCGATGGTTTAAACTAGGTGAACTCTCCCGATGGTTTAAACTAGGTGAACTCTCCCGATGGTTTAAACTAGGTGAACTCTCCCGATGGTTTAAACTAGGTGAACTCTCCCGATGGTTAAACTAGGTGAACTCTCCCGATGGTTTAAACTAGGTGAACTCTCCCCGATGGTTTAAACTAGGTGAACTCTCCCGATGGTTTAAACTAGGTGAAACTCTCCCGATGGTTTAAACTAGGTGAACTCTCCCGATGGTTTAAACTAGGTGAACTCTCCCGATGGTTTAAACTAGGTGAACTCTCCCGATGGTTTAAACTAGGTGAACTCTCCCGATGGTTTAAACTAGGTGAACTCTCCCGATGGTTTAAACTAGGTGAACTCTCCCCGTTGGTTTAAACTAGGTGAACTCTCCCGATGGTTTAAACTAGGTGAACTCTCCCGATGGTTTAAACTAGGTGAACTCTCCCGATTGGTTTAAACTAGGTGAACTCTCCCGATGGTTTAAACTAGGTGAACTCTCCCGATGGTTTAAACTAGGTGAACTCTCCCGATGGTTTAAACTAGGTGAACTCTCCCGATGGTTTAAACTAGGTGAACTCTCCCGATGGTTTAAACTAGGTGAACTCTCCCGATGGTTTAAACTAGGTGAACTCTCCCGATGGTTTAAACTAGGTGAACTCTCCCGATGGTTTAAACTAGGTGAACTCTCCCGATGGTTTAAACTAGGTGAACTCTCCCGATGGTTTAAACTAGGTGAACTCTCCCGATGGTTTAAACTAGGTGAACTCTCCCGATGGTTTAACTAGGTGAACTCTCCCGATGGTTTAAACTAGGTGAACTCTCCCGATGGTTTAAACTAGGTGAACTCTCCCGTTGGTTTAAACTAGGTGAACTCTCCCGATGGTTTAAACTAGGTGAACTCTCCCGATGGTTTAAACTAGGTGAACTCTCCCGTATGGTTTAAACTAGGTGAACTCTCCCGATGGTTTAAACTAGGTGAACTCTCCCGATGGTTTAAACTAGGTGAACTCTCCCGATGGTTTAAACTAGGTGAACTCTCCCGATGGTTTAAACTAGGTGAACTCTCCCGATGGTTTAAACTAGGTGAACTCTCCCGATGGTTTAAACTAGGTGAACTCTCCCGTTGGTTTAAACTAGGTGAACTCTCCCGATGGTTTAAAACTAGGTGAACTCTCCCGATGGTTTAAACTAGGTGAACTCTCCCGTTGGTTTAAACTAGGTGAACTCTCCCGATGGTTTAAACTAGGTGAACTCTCCCGATGGTTTAAACTAGGTGAACTCTCCCGATGGTTTAAACTAGGTGAACTCTCCCGATGGTTTAAACTAGGTGAACTCTCCCGATGGTTTTAAACTAGGTGAACTCTCCCGATGGTTTAAACTAGGTGAACTCTCCCGATGGTTTAAACTAGGTGAACTCTCCCGTTGGTTTAAACTAGGTGAACTCTCCCGATGGTTTAAACTAGGTGAACTCTCCCGATGGTTTAAACTAGGTGAACTCTCCCGATGGTTTAAACTAGGTGAACTCTCCCGATGGTTTAAACTAGGTGAACTCTCCCGATGGTTTAAACTAGGTGAACTCTCCCGATGGTTTAAACTAGGTGAACTCTCCCGTTGGTTTAAACTAGGTGAACTCTCCCGATTGGTTTAAACTAGGGAACTCTCCCGATTGGTTTAAACTAGGTGAACTCTCCCGATGGTTTAAACTAGGTGAACTCTCCCGATGGTTTTAAACTAGGTGAACTCTCCCGATGGTTTAAACTAGGTGAACTCTCCCGATGGTTTAAACTAGGTGAACTCTCCCGATGGTTTAAACTAGGTGAACTCTCCCGATGGTTTAAACTAGGTGAACTCCCCTGATGGTTTAAAGAGAAAAATGCACTACCACATGTCTCTGTATACAGAGCATTCGGAAAGTATTCAGACCCCTTGACTTTTTCCACATTTTGTTTTGTTACAACCTTATTCTAAAATTGATTTGTTTTTTTCCCTCATCAATCTACACACAATACCCAATAATGACCCAGCAAAAACGGGTTTTTGCTCATTTATAAAAAATAAAAACCAGAAATATCACATTTACATAAGTATTCAGACCCTTTATTCAGTACTTCGTTGAAGCACCTTTGGCAGCAATTACAGGCTTGAGTCTTCTTGGGTGTGACACTACAAGCTTGGCACACATGTATTTGGGGAGTTTCTCCCATTCTTCTCTGCAGATCCTCTCAAGCTCTGTCAGGTTAAATGGGGCGCGTTGCTGCACAACTATTTTCAGGTCTCTCCAGAGATGTTCGATCGGGTTCAAGTCTGGGATCTGGCTAGGCCACTTAAGGACATTCAGAGACTTGTCCCGAAGCCACTCCTGCGTTGTCTTGGCTGTGTGCTTAGGGTCGTTGTCCTGTTGGAAGGTGAACCTTCGCCCAAGTCTGAGCTCTCTGGAGCAGGTTTCATTCAAGGATCTCTCTGTACTTTGGTCCGTTCATCTTTGCCTCGTTCCTGACTAGTCTCCCACTGTCTGCTGCTGAAAAACATCCCAACAGCATGATGCTGCCACCACGCTTCACCGTACAGATGGTGCAAGGTTTCCTCCAGACGTGACGCTTGGCATTCAGGCCAAAGAGTTCAATCTTGATTTCATCAGACCAGATAATCTTGTTTCTCATGGTCTGAGAGTCCTTTAGGTGCCTTTTGGCAACTCCAAGCAGGCTGTCATGTGCCTTTTACTGAGGAGTGGCTTCCGTCTGTCCACTCTACCATAAAGGCCTGATTGGTAGAGCGCTGCAGAGATCGTTGTCCTCATGGAAGGTTCTCCCATCTCCACAGAGGAACACTAGAGCTAAAGTGACCACCAGGTTCTTGGTCACCTCCCTGACCAAGGTCCTTCTTCCCTGATAGGTCAGTTTGGCCAGCTCTTGGAAGAGTCTTGGTGGTTCCTAACTTCTTCCATTTAAGAATGATGGAGACCACTGTGTTCTTGGAGACCTTCAATGCTGCAGAAATATTTTGGTACCCTTCCCCAGATCTGTGCCTCATAACAATCCTGTCTTAGATTGTCTTTCTCACCCCGTAGCACTCACTTACACTACCGTTCAAAAGTTTGGGGTCACTTAGAAATGTCCTTGTTTTATAAAGAAAAACACCTTTTTTGTCCATTAAAATAACATCAAATTGATCAGAAATACAGTGTAGACATTGATAATGTTGTAAATAACTATTGTAGCTGGAAACTGCAGATTTTTAATGGAATATCTACATAGGTGTACAGAGACCCATTATCAGCAACCATCACTCCTGTGTTCCAATGGCACGTTGTGTTAGCTAATCCAAGTTTATAATTTTAAAAGGCTAATTGATCATTACAAAACCCTTTTGCAATTATGTTAGCACAGCTGATAACTGTTGTCCTGATTTAAAGAAGCAATAAAACTGGCCTTCTTTAGACTAGTTGAGTATCTGGAGCATCAGCATTTGTGGGTTTCGATTACAGGCTCAAATTGGCCAGAAACAAAGAACTTTCTTCTGAAACTCGTCAGTCTATACTTGTTCTGAGAAATGAAGGCTATTCCATGAGAGAAATTGCGAAGAAACTGAAGATCTAGTACAACACTGTGTACTACTCCCTTCACAGAGCAGCGCAAACTGGCTCTAACCAGAATAGAAAGAAGAGTGGGAGGCCTCGGTGCACAACTGAGAAACAGACGGCTCACAAGTCCTCAACTGGCAGCTTCATTAAATAGTACCCGCAAAACACCAGTCTCAACGTCAACAGTGAAGAGGCGACTCCAGGATGCTGGCCTTCTAAAACCCTCACAAACTTTTACAGATGCACAATTGAGAGCATCTTGTCGGGCTGTATCACCGCCTGGTACGGCAACTGCTCTGCCGTCAACCGCAAGGCTCTCCAGAGGATGGTGTGGTTCGCACAACGCATCACTAGGGGCAAACTACCTGCCCTCCAGGACACCTACAGCACCCGATGTCACAGGAAGGCCAAAAATATCATCAAGGTTAACAACCACCCGAGTCACTGCCTGTTCACCCCGCTATCATCCAGAAGGCGAGGTCTGTACAGGTGCGTCAAAGCTGGGACAGAAAGACTGAAAAACAGCTTCTATCTCAAGGCCATCAGACTGTTAAACAGCCATCACTAGCACAGAGAGGCTGCTGCCTACATACAGACTCGAATCATTGGCCACTTTAATAAATGGATCACTAGTCACTTTAAATAAATAGTTTACATATCTTACATTACTCATCTCATATGTATATACTGTATTTTATACCATCTATTGCATCTTGCCTATGTTGCTCGGTCATCGCTCATCCATATATTTATATGTACATATGCTTATTCCATCCCTTTAGATTTGTGTGTATTAGGTAGTTGTTGTGGAATTGTTAGATATTACTGCACTGTCGGAACTAGAAGCACAAGCATTTCTCTACACCCGCATTAACATCTGCTAACCATGTGTATGTGACCAATATAATTTGATACGGACAATTCCTTTCACCTCATGGCTTGGTTTTTGCTCTGACATGCACTGTCAACTGTGGGACCTTATATAGACAGGTTTGTGCCTTTCCAAATCATGTCCAATCAATTGAATTTACCACAGGTGGATTCCAATCAAGTTGTAGAAACATCTCAAGGATGATCAATGGGAACAGGATGCACCTGAGATCAATTTTGAGACTCATAGTAAAGGGTCTGAATACTTATGTAAATAAGGTATCTGTTTTTTATTTTTAATACATTTGTTAAAACCCGTTTTCGGTTTGTCATTATGGGGTATTGTGTGTAGTCTGCTGAGGATTTTTATTTATGTAATCCATTTTTTAATAAGGCTGTAATGTAACAAAATGTGGAAAAAGTTAAGGGGTCTGAATACTTTCCAAAGGCACTGTATAATACAAAACTGGAGACATATTACACTTCTGCGTTGTGATACAAAAATATTAGTAAAATGTATAGTTCATTGTGTATTTAAAAAAAAATATCTGATATTGTCAATGTCCACAATGATCAACCAAACATCTTGCAGGGAAGAGAAATTGTGGATAAGCTTGATAATATATTATCATCTTTCTTAAGACAAAGTAATTGAATGATTTTAATGATTTTTTTTATATATATATATATATATAATTATTAGTATGGTTTGATTAAATTCAAAGCACCCTACCATCATATCTAAACCAATATGACACCGATGTTGATGAACCTTTGCAAATAAACTTGATTGGAGGCCTCTCATCATGAGTCGTCATGCCATTACCGAGAACCCCATACCGGATTTTTAACAGGGTCATTAACATTAAGGAAAAAATTGCTCTCTCTTTCCCCGACCTAGCTCAATATCTAGGCATCGAATAAGAATGAGCCTACAGCATCCATAAATTGACCATCAGACTTGCCACCTTTCAGACTGAATAAAGTTGTATGAGCAACAGTTTTGATTACATTTATAATTTATCGTTTTCATGTGCAAATTTTGTCCATTAAGAACCAATGATGTGCTACCTTGTTGTAGCATTTCTGACAATGCTAACATCTTTTTTAGCCTAAGCTCAGAGTTTATACACCAGGCTAGTAAAATGGCGCCGACAGATATGGCAGCTCTGCTTCTATGTATGTGTTCACTTGTGCAGGTACCTGTGTGTGTGTGTGTGTGTGTGTGTGTGTGTGTGTGTGTTTACCTGGCTGGGCGGGATGGCTCCCCCTTGCAGCAGGGCTAGCAGACAGCTGAGAGCTGAGGTACGGATAGCTGCAGCAGTACGACCTGCCTTCCACACCAGGTTAGGTAGCAGCAACTCCAACAGAAACACATCCAGGTGCTCACAGAACCTCCTAGAGAGAGAAAGAGAGAGAGACGTTCAATTCTACAACCACTTAAAAGGAAGTGATTCCCAAACCTTCCATAACAAAGCCATCACCTACAGAGAAATTAACCTGTAGAAGAGTCCCCTAAGAAAGCTGGTCCTGGGGCTCTGTTCACCACCACAAATACACCCCATAAAGCCCCAGGACAGCAACACAATTAGACCCAACCAAATCACGAGAAAACAAAAAGATAATTACTCGACACAATGGAAAGAATTGACAAAAAAACAGAGTAAACTAGAATGCTATTTGTCCCTGAACAGAGAGTACACAGTGGCAGAATACCTGACCACTGTGACTGACCCAAACTTAAGGAAAGCTTTGACTATGTACAGACTCAGTGAGCATAGCCTTGCTATTGAGAAAGGCAGACCTGGCTCTCAAGAAAAGACAGGCTATGTGCACACTGCCCACAAAATTAGTTGGAAACTGAGCTGCACTTCCTAACCTCCTGCCAAATGTATGACCATATTAGAGACACATATTTCCCTCAGATTACACAGACCCACAAAGAATTCGAAAACAAAACCAAATTTGATAAACTCCCATATCTATTGGGTGAAATACCAGCATGTGCCATCTCAGCAGCAAGATTTGTGATTTGTTGCCACAAGAAAATAAATCAACATAAATATGGGTTGTATTTACAATGGTGTTTGTTCTTCACTGGTGAAGAAGCACCACTGTAAATACAACCCATATTTATGTTGATTTATTTTCCCTTTTGTACTTTAACTATTTGCACATCATTACAACACTGTATATAGACATAATAACATTTGAAATGTGAGAGATGGGAAGAGAGAGAGGCGTGGGGGAGGGGAAGAGAGAGAGAGAAAGGGAGAGAGAGAGAGATGGAGGGAGCATTAAAGAAGTCTGTCAGCTGTTCCAATGGACTGATTCCTACATTAGTACACGTCTTGTATAGAAGTAGATGTTCTGAAGCCGTCTCTACTCCCCAGTCCCCACACTCCAAAGTAGTTCTCCAATAATTCACTGAGAAATACCCAAGAAAATCTGCTCTCTAGTACTGGGCTATTCAACTCTTACCCTACGAGGTCCAGAGCCTGCTGGTGTTCTGTTCTACCTGATAATGAATTACACTCCCCAGGTGTCCCAGGTCTAAATCAGTCCCTGGTTAGAGGGGAACAATGAAAACACAGTGGAACTGGCATCCAGGCCCAGAGATGAGTTTGAAGGCTCTAGTAGAATGACACTAGTTCCCACACTCCCAAGAAATTCTCTAATCATAAGGAAAAATACATTATTTTCTTCGGAAAATAAAGAAATTGTCAAGTCCCCAGTCTATTATCAAATAATTCACTATGAAATTCCTAAAAACTTCACAGAAAAGTCTAGGAATACCTAATATAATCTAAGGATACGGTGATGAATGATACAGTCAGTGTACAAATAGGCAACGTCATCAGAGTCGGGATGAGCAGACTGGGAAGTAGCCTCCTAGTCCTATGACGTGATGCGATGTGAAAACACACAGTAATATAGAGCTACCAGGCTACTGGAGATTACTGAGCGCTACACAGTGACAAACAGCTGTATCTACGGCCATGTTTCCCACAGCCAGCCGGTCTGTGGATACTAAGACTAGAGGAACAGAAAGAGAGGGAACAGAGGATGAAGAGAAGAGGACCATCTGGATGTCCTTTGTTTCTCCTCTTCTCTCACTCACTCTCTACTTTCCTGCTAATTCAATCATACTGACAGTCACTCCCTCTGCCTGCCTGTCACTCCCTCTGCCTGCCTGTCCGCCCCCCCCCCCCACACACAAAGTTAATTTATGAGTCCGGCACCCCATTTCTCCCCAACACTGACATGTGGTATTTGTAAGTGCAAAATCTGGCAGCAGTCTCTATAATCCCTATATACACCCCCATTATACTTCTGTTCTGAGTGACCCTGTATGACATGTTGGAGCGGGCTGTACCATCTATTCGCCAGTTGGGGGAGCCCATCTCCCACTAATGCAGCCAGCAGCCAGTCAGTGGCCTTCATGTGTTCTATTCTCCCTGCTCTCTCTGTCCTATATGGAAGTGGATGGAAAGGATGCCATGAAGAGTAATGGTAGGACATGGACAGTCCTCTTTCCACATCGCATTGACCAACCCCATCAATAGTGCGCACGGCGCTCGCAGGCATGCACACAATAAGATATGATTGTCAGTTTGGTACCCAACACACATCTACACAGTCTGACTCAAGACAAGTGCTACTCCCAGCAAGTAACGCACATGTAAAGGACATCACGCTGCTTGCTTATCGAGGGCCGCTTCCTCCTGATTCGGCTCATACCGAGGCCCGAACACAGGACCTCTGCTTTTTTGCAAGCACACATGACCACCCTCCTGAAGTGTCTTACCAATCACGCCACGTGAATAGCTAGCTATTTGGCAGCGCAAGTGGGGACACTTCTGGCTGAGGAGTAAGTTTCACACATCCCCATGTGCGCCACACACACACACAAAATGCCAGCCTGTCGGGTCTCTACACTGCCTAGCTCTATGCTGTAAATCTCAGACAGCAATTACAGACCTTCCTTGCCAACAACACACACCTCTTTCTGAAGAAGAACTTTGATTTTATCTGCCATTTTCACAGTGTGGGGTGTATTCTTTCTCCCATAACACATTCCTTTCTACTTGTATTTCATCTTAACCTTCACTAGCAGCCCACCTCTCTACTTCTGTTCTACCTTAACCTTCACTAGCAGCCCACCTCTCTACTTCTGTTCTACCTTAACCTTCACTAGCAGCCCACCTCTCTACTTCTGTTCTACCTTAACCTTCACTAGCAGCCCACCTCTCTACTTCTGTTCTACCTTAACCTTCAATAGCAGCCCACCTCTCTACTTCTGTTCTACCTTAACCTTCACTAGCAGCCCACCTCTCTACTTCTGTTCTACCTTAACCTTCACTAGCAGCCCACCTCTCTACTTCTGTTCTACCTTAACCTTCACTAGCAGCCCACCTCTCTACTTCTGTTCTACCTTAACCTTCACTAGCAGCCCACCTCTCTACTTCTGTTCTACCTTAACCTCTACTAGCAGCCCACCTCTCTACTTCTGTTCTACTTTAACCTTCACTAGCAGCCCACCTCTCTACTTCTGTTCTACCTTAACCTTCAATAGCAGCCCACCTCTCTACTTCTGTTCTACCTTAACCTTCAATAGCAGCCCACCTCTCTACTTCTGTTCTACCTTAACCTTCACTAGCAGCCCACCTCTCTACTTCTGTTCTACCTTAACCTCTCCTAGCAGCCCACCTCTCTACTTCTGTTCTACTTTAACCTTCACTAGCAGCCCACCTCTCTACTTCTGTTCTACCTTAACCTTCACTAGCAGCCCACCTCTCTACTTCTGTTCTACCTTAACCTTCACTAGCAGCCCACCTCTCTACTTCTGTTCTACCTTAACCTTCACTAGCAGCCCACCTCTCTACTTCTGTTCTACCTTAACCTTCACTAGCAGCCCACCTCTCTACTTCTGTTCTACCTTAACCTTCACTAGCAGCCCACCTCTCTACTTCTGTTCTACCTTAACCTTCACTAGCAGCCCACCTCTCTACTTCTGTTCTACCTTAACCTTCACTAGCAGCCCACCTCTCTACTTCTGTTCTACCTTAACCTTCACTAGCAGCCCACCTCTCTACTTCTGTTCTACCTTAACCTTCACTAGCAGCCCACCTCTCTACTTCTGTTCTACCTTAACCTTCACTAGCAGCCCACCTCTCTACTTCTGTTCTACCTTAACCTTCACTAGCAGCCCACCTCTCTACTTCTGTTCTACCTTAACCTTCAATAGCAGCCCACCTCTCTACTTCTGTTCTACCTTAACCTTCACTAGCAGCCCACCTCTCTACTTCTGTTCTACCTTAACCTTCACTAGCAGCCCACCTCTCTACTTCTGTTCTACCTTAACCTTCACTAGCAGCCCACCTCTCTACTTCTGTTCTACCTTAACCTTCACTAGCAGCCCACCTCTCTACTTCTGTTCTACCTTAACCTTCACTAGCAGCCCACCTCTCTACTTCTGTTCTACCTTAACCTTCAATAGCAGCCCACCTCTCTACTTCTGTTCTACCTTAACCTTCACTAGCAGCCCACCTCTCTACTTCTGTTCTACCTTAACCTTCACTAGCAGCCCACCTCTCTACTTCTGTTCTACCTTAACCTTCAATAGCAGCCCACCTCTCTACTTCTGTTCTACCTTAACCTTCACTAGCAGCCCACCTCTCTACTTCTGTTCTACCTTAACCTTCACTAGCAGCCCACCTCTCTACTTCTGTTCTACCTTAACCTTCACTAGCAGCCCACCTCTCTACTTCTGTTCTACTTTAACCTTCAATAGCAGCCCACCTCTCTACTTCTGTTCTACCTTAACCTTCACTAGCAGCCCACCTCTCTACTTCTGTTCTACTTTAACCTTCACTAGCAGCCCACCTCTCTACTTCTGTTCTACCTTAACCTTTAATAGCAGCCCACAGATCCACATGAAACAAAGCCATTATGTGTCAGTGGAACTAAGGCATATGTTTGAGGATACTCTCTCTCTCTTCCCTTTTCCTTTCTCTTTGTTCTGCTGCCGACATGTTATTATGTCATTTTGTTACAGGAACAAAGAGTGTATTATAGAGAGATACTGTGCATCATTATCATTGTCGCCTTGATGAGATGGGAGTTTGTGTCTGTGTGGGTGTGCTGCACTACAAACATTCTACATGGGAGAGACTGTGCGGGAAGGTATTACTTAAAAATGGCAGGTAGTAACCACATATAACAAATGGATTTGTATTAGTATACGCATTAAAAGTCCCAATGTAAAGTTACAGCTCATTTTTCTATTTATTACATCAAACCCAGCAGAATTCCAAAGAACGCCGAAGTCATTTTCGGAAAATGTTTTACTGGGTGTGATGTAATATGGAGGACCAGGCAAGCCAGCCCATTCACTATAATGTAACCTCCAACAGAAATAACTTCAAATTACACCAAATTGTTTGCACTGATGACTACTGGTTTCAATTTAATTTTAAGCCAATTTACAAGCAAATACTTTATGAATTTGCTACAAATAAACTTGCAAGGTTGCTAGCCAACTAACGTTAGCCCTGCCAGCCTGCTAACGTTAGCCCTGCCAGACAGCTAACGTTAGCCCTGCCAGCCTGCTAACGTTATGTTATCATCGAATGAGTCAGCGAGTTACTATCAACACCTAGCTTACATTAAAGTCAATGACATTTTTGGAAATACATAACACCATCTAACCAGTTATCAAATAATGTTAGCTAGCTATATGCAGTTATCTTAGCCAGCCAGCTAACGTTAGCTATTTAGCCAATTAGCTATTAGCCTACCCAACCACCACGGTTATGGTCGGTAAGCTAGAGCCTAACCAGCTAGAACACAACCAAAACATAACCTCAGATTAAAAGCAAAGAGAGAGAAGACTTCCAGATTGATGGCTGGGGCCCATCCGATGGTAAAACTTTTAAAAGCGTGCAGGCTGAGTTAGCTACCAAAGCAAGGGGGTGGCGGGCGCATCGCTGGGCCGAGGGAGAGTCAGAGCAATCCAAAATACATAGATTCCAGATGTCTGTTAGCTAGTACAGTAGCACTAAGCCAAGGTGAAAATAGTTACAAAACTCCCGTAGGCTACAGCCCAGGGAACATGCCGAAAAGTTGACAAAACAAAATGGAGAACAGACGAGGTACTACACAATTAGAGCAAGCAGGTATGATTTTCCCTTTCGTTATGAGCTCACCGGCAAGAAGCCTGCCATGCTAACGAGTTCCCACTAGATAACACTGCCACAAAGTCAGTGAAGAGCACGACTGCACGTGCCCCATGTCAGTGAAGAGCATTGCTGCACGGGACACGTGCCCCATGTCAGTGAAGAGCATTGCTGCACGGGACATGTGCCCCATGTCAGTGAAGAGCATTGCTGCATGTGCCCCATGTCAGTGAAGAGCATTGCTGCATGGGACACGTGCCCCATGTCAGTGAAGAGCATTGCTGCACGGGACACGTGCCCATGTCAGTGAAGAGCATTGCTGCATGGGACACGTGCCCCATGTCAGTGAAGAGCATTGCTGCATGGGACACGTGCCCATGTCAGTGAAGAGCATTGCTGCATGGGACACGTGCCCCATGTCAGTGAAGAGCATTGCTGCACGGGACATGTGCCCCATGTCAGTGAAGAGCATTGCTGCATGTACCCCATGTCAGTGAAGAGCATTGCTGCATGGGACACGTGCCCCATGTCAGTGAAGAGCATTGCTGCATGGGACACATGTCAGTGAAGAGCATTGCTGCATGTACCCCATGTCAGTGAAGAGCATTGCTGCATGGGACACGTGCCCCATGTCAGTGAAGAGCATTGCTGCACGGGACATGTGCCCCATGTCAGTGAAGAGCATTGCTGCATGTGCCCCATGTCAGTGAAGAGCATTGCTGCACGGGACATGTGCCCCATGTCAGTGAAGAGCATTGCTGCATGGGACACGTGCCCCATGTCAGTGAAGAGCATTGCTGCACGGGACACGAGCCCCATGTCAGTGAAGGGCATTGCTGCACGGGACACGAGCCCCATGTCAGTGAAGAGCATTGCTGCATGGGACACGTGCCCCTTGTCAGTGAAGAGCATTGCTGCATGGGACACGTGCCCATGTCAGTGAAGAGCATTGCTGCATGGGACACGTGCCCCATGTCAGTGAAGAGCATTGCTGCATGGGACACGTGCCCATGTCAGTGAAGAGCATTGCTGCATGGGACACGTGCCCCATGTCAGTGAAGAGCATTGCTGCATGGGACACGTGCCCCATGTCAGTGAAGAGCATTGCTGCACGGGACACGTGCCCCATGTCAGTGAAGGGCATTGCTGCATGGGACACGTGCCCCATGTCAGTGAAGGGCATTGCTGCATGGGACATGTGCCCCATGTCAGTGAAGAGCATTGCTGCATGGGACATGTGCCCCATGTCAGTGAAGAGCATTGCTGCATGGGACATGTGCCCCATGTCAGTGAAGAGCATTGCTGCACGGGACATGTGCCCCATGTCAGTGAAGAGCATTGCTGCATGTGCCCCATGTCAGTGAAGAGCATTGCTGCATGGGACACGTGCCCCATGTCAGTGAAGAGCATTGCTGCATGGGACACATGTCAGTGAAGAGCATTGCTGCACGGGACATGTGCCCCATGTCAGTGAAGAGCATTGCTGCATGGGACACGTGCCCCATGTCAGTGAAGAGCATTGCTGCACGGGACACGTGCCCATGTCAGTGAAGAGCATTGCTGCATGGGACACGTGCCCCATGTCAGTGAAGAGCATTGCTGCATGGGACACGTGCCCCTTGTCAGTGAAGAGCATTGCTGCATGGGACACGTGCCCCATGTCAGTGAAGAGCATTGCTGCATGGGACACGTGCCCATGTCAGTGAAGAGCATTGCTGCATGGGACACGTGCCCCATGTCAGTGAAGAGCATTGCTGCATGGGACACGTGCCCATGTCAGTGAAGAGCATTGCTGCATGGGACACGTGCCCCATGTCAGTGAAGAGCATTGCTGCATGGGACACGTGCCCCATGTCAGTGAAGAGCATTGCTGCATGGGACACGTATCCCTTGTCAGTGAAGAGCATTGCTGCATGGGACACGTGCCCCATGTCAGTGAAGAGCATTGCTGCATGGGACACGTGCCCCTTGTCAGTGAAGAGCATTGCTGCATGGGACACGTGCCCCTTGTCAGTGAAGAGCATTGCTGCATGGGACACGTGCCCCTTGTCAGTGAAGAGCATTGCTGCATGGGACACGTGCCCCATGTCAGTGAAGAGCATTGCTGCATGGGACATGTGCCCCATGTCAGTGAAGAGCATTGCTGCATGGGACACGTGCCCCTTGTCAGTGAAGAGCATTGCTGCATGGGACACGTGCCCCATGTCAGTGAAGAGCATTGCTGCATGGGACACGTGCCCCATGTCAGTGAAGAGCATTGCTGCATGGGACACGTGCCCATGTCAGTGAAGAGCATTGCTGCATGGGACACGTGCCCCATGTCAGTGAAGAGCATTGCTGCATGGGACACGTGCCCCATGTCAGTGAAGAGCATTGCTGCACGGGACACGTGCCCCATGTCAGTGAAGGGCATTGCTGCACGGGACACGTGCCCCATGTCAGTGAAGGGCATTGCTGCATGGGACATGTGCCCCATGTCAGTGAAGAGCATTGCTGCATGGGACACGTGCCCCATGTCAGTGAAGAGCATTGCTGCATGGGACATGTGCCCCATGTCAGTGAAGAGCATTGCTGCATGGGACACGTGCCCCATGTCAGTGAAGAGCATTGCTGCACGGGACACGTGCCCCATGTCAGTGAAGAGCATTGCTGCACGGGACACGAGCCCCATGTCAGTGAAGAGCATTGCTGCATGTGCCCCATGTCAGTGAAGAGCATTGCTGCATGTGCCCCATGTCAGTGAAGAGCATTGCTGCATGGGACACGTGCCCCATGTCAGTGAAGAGCATTGCTGCATGGGACACATGTCAGTGAAGAGCATTGCTGCACGGGACATGTGCCCCATGTCAGTGAAGAGCATTGCTGCACGGGACACGTGCCCCATGTCAGTGAAGGGCATTGCTGCACGGGACACGTGCCCCATGTCAGTGAAGAGCATTGCTGCATGGGACACATGTCAGTGAAGAGCATTGCTGCACGGGACATGTGCCCCATGTCAGTGAAGAGCATTGCTGCATGGGACACGTGCCCCATGTCAGTGAAGAGCATTGCTGCACGGGACACGTGCCCCATGTCAGTGAAGAGCATTGCTGCATGGGACACGTGCCCCATGTCAGTGAAGAGCATTGCTGCATGGGACACGTGCCCCATGTCAGTGAAGAGCATTGCTGCATGGGACATGTGCCCCATGTCAGTGAAGAGCATTGCTGCACGGGACACGTGCCCCATGTCAGTGAAGAGCATTGCTGCATGGGACACGTGCCCCATGTCAGTGAAGAGCATTGCTGCATGGGACACGTGCCCCATGTCAGTGAAGAGCATTGCTGCATGGGACATGTGCTGCCATGCAGCCTGCTCTTCACTGACTTTGTTGCAGTGTTATCTAGTGGGTAGCATGGCTAGTGGCTAACCGAGCTGGAATATAAACTCTGTAGCACCGAGTAGATCCTCCAAATGCCGTTGAGAAATAGTGCATTGTGGGTAGATGAGAAGATATCCAGAATTAAGTTAATAAATATGTAATAACCAAAAACAACTATTTTTGTACTTATAGGTAACCAGATCGTGACTACAACTAACTTACTAATACGTCTTTGACCACACATCACGTTGGTGAGTAAAAACTCATGCTTCCAACCCTATATGTCAATATGAATTCTTCATAGTATAAACTTCTCCCAACATCCAAAGCAATAAGACATGGTGCCCTTAGATGAAAGGAGTTATTCTGTATAATCACTCTACTAATCGTCCTATGATGACTTAACTACCAAGGTGCCCTGGGTTAAAAGCACAAGTCAACACTAAACAGCATAGGTGGCCTGTGAGAGGAAGAGAGAGTTGGCTGTTGACTTCATACCTTTATGAGCTGGATGTAGGCCTAGCACTCACATCTGGAGCTTGGAGTTCACAATTCTAATGTCTTAATGTCTGACTTCTAGCCTGGGTGTCAGTCTGCTTCTACCAACTCCTTTGGCCAGTTTGACTAAAAGGGTTCCACACCATAATAACTACCCATAATAACTACAAACTATCAATATAAACTACCCAGATTGACCTCGACATGACCCTAGACATTACGTACACATCCACGGTGACACGCGCTGCACCCAAGGCAGTCACGGTCGACCCTTGGGGACCACGCTGACGACTTACCCCACTGAGTGACGGGGACAACTGTTGCTCCGACCGCAGGAGCCACAGCAGAGACCACAGACCACACGGCCCCGGCTTAACTTAATGCATTCCCCTAGATTAGAGAGGCGCTGGAGGGGAAGAGAGACGGACTATGTGGAAATGGCTTGGAGAGGGGGAGATAACAGAGATATTCAGGGACCCCATGATGAGTCTTTCATGTTATTGTCTGCTAATATCCTGGTCTGGATTTGAATGAATGTAATGTGGAATGCGTGGGTGACAGGTAGCCTCCCCACAGGTGATTTAGTTGCATGTGTCTGTTTACAATGTGGCTCATGATGTGTAAATTAAATCCTCTTCAGGGCAATACAAGTTTAATTCTGTCATTCATTCGTCGGTTCAATCAATCCAATGAATCAATCAGTTAGTCTCAACGCTCCATCCTTCTTAACAGTGTTGAAAGATTACTCTGGGGTGGTGATGAGGCCTGGCGTTACTAACTCACTGAGGACAGATAGATCAACCCAAAATCCACCCCTCCCCCCCATTAGAGGCACATTGCTAGGTATGTTTCATGTTGGTAGGTCCCAGATGTAACAAGATGTCTGTGGTGGTAGATTCCATCCAAATTAGTGAGACGGGGGATGACGACAATTTAGGCCATGTAAAGCTCATTTCAACGCATTTGGGCTATGCTTCTATGAATTAATAAATTCAGCCTTGTAATGAGAAATATAAACAGTCCAAAGTAGGGGTGGGGGTGCATGTCCCCTCCATTACTAGTGGAAATTACACCCATGGTTTTTCCTATTATGACCAATCTCCTATAGTAGCCATAGACTCTATATAGCCCAAGCCTCATAGAGAATAAACAGACCCACTGCAGGCTGCAGAGCCTGAGATGGGACAGCTACCATAGACATGCTGTACATAATACATCATTGACAACTACTTCTGTTGACGAGGGTCCCGTGTCGCTGGGCTGCTAATTCTACAGTTAATGAGGGGAAGTTGGAAAAACATGAGCTGTGCTAAATCTGCTAATAACGTCTGGGGAGAAACACATAACGTTCAGGGCAGTTTGGAGAAATGAAAACAAACGTGACAGGTTTAGGTCAGCCTGCACTAACGAGCCTGTGGAAAGTCAACCTGGGCTATACCGGTCCAGCCTGGCTTTAACTGTGTGTGTCTGAATGTGTGTGTTTAAGACCATTACTGAACTTTCACCTCTCCTTTACCCATATAGTGGTATGTCGGGACACCAGAGGTACTTCCTGTTTTCACTCTGCGACTTAGCTGTAGGAGCTTGGTGTTTATCATGCATTTATTTTGTCTCTGTGGTGGACACAGGTTTGTGTGTGTATGTGCATGCATGTGTGTGTACAGTATGTGAATTTACGTGCATGAGCATGCACGTGTCCTTGCGTCAGTTTGTGTGGCAGCGGTCCCAAATCACTCCCTAACCCTCCCTTTGGACCCCCCCATGTTAGCATGCCTGGAGAGGTATTTAAGCCCAATATTGCTTCAACCTTACAGATATGCAAACTTTGAAGGGTTGGGGCCAAGGGGGAGGGGTAGGGATTCAAATGGGACCGGCTGATTGTGTGTGTGTGTCCATTCAGAACTCACCCCTGGGAGTCCAGTGTGTGTGTAGCGTCCAGCAGCAGTTTGGACAGCATGGTGAAGATGTGTAGTCTCATCTCAGGGTCTCTCTCTGGGTCCAGACAGTTCTGCAGAAGGGGCATTAGCAAGGGCAGGAACTCTCCAATGACTGGGCCTGAACACACACGCAACAGAATAGAAGTCCTATTATTAGTACTACTGACCACTGCTCAGTCAGACAGGGAAAGTTCCAAGGACTGACCAGACTGTGACACACAGCAACAAGGAAATGAGACATGAGTTAAAGGAGCTTTTGTGTGTGTCGTGTTACCAGACTGGGTCAGTCACTGGATGGGAAATTCACAGTGAAAGTATTCCCAGCTTACACACACTAACCAAGTGTCTGTCTGAGTGTATGACACGCTGTAGAGACAAGACAGAGGCTATCCTGTGATAATGAGGGCAGCGGCTGGCCAGTAGAACAGACTTCCCCCGAGAAGCAGAGAGAGAGAGAGAGAGAGAGAGAGAGAGAGAGAGAGAGAACACAAAATGCAAAGATGTCAAGCAGCAGGAATGTGCGAATCAAAACGGTGCCACAAACAGGGTGAAGGTGCCAGAGCAGAGCAGGCATCTCAAGGCCTCTTCACACTAACTCACTGCTGAAATGAGAGGGTCAGCTAGGCTGGATTCCATTAAAATGATCCCTAGTACACAGCCAATTGACCACAGTGTCCTGCCCTGCTCATCTCACCTGGCAGAGGAGATTTATTTTTACAGGGCCAGAGGGTGCCAGACCAGAGACAGTGAAGGAACACACTCACACACGTGCACGCAGAGACACGCACAAAAACGCAGGGACATTCACGGTCAAACACACACGCGAACTCAGGGACCCACACACACGTATGGAAAAGAGGAGCAATGCCAGTGTGAAGAGGAAATGGGAGGACAAAGTTTATGTCTGACAAACAGCAGTCAGAAGGTGAGACCAGACTATGACTAAGAGAATGGGATATTCTCAGATCTCAAACATTGACAAATAGATGAGAGATTATAGCATGTCTTTCCATTGGCTCCCAGGCCCATATTCCCAGAATGCTTTGGCATAGTGGCCAGAAAGGTGAAAGGTTAACCCCGGAATGGCGAGGGGCTTTGCAGGGAGTATTTTAAAAAGAACCACACAGAGACTGAGGTTCAAAGTGGCCTTGATGCAAGGAGGAGGAGGAGGAGGGGGGGGTCTGACCGTAAGCTTAGAATGGACTGGTCAGTTATGACTGGAGGCTTAGGGGACTAGAGGACATACTTCAGCTGTTGATGTTCCCATACAATCAGAGCAAAAACCTCAAATACCTTTTCAGTACATCCTGTTACTATCATCTGAAAGATATCTGTGTAAATCAATTGGTCCTGATTAAGCATGAACAACAGTACAACTATAAAACTCTAAAGTACAAAAATAACTTCTCTATTATTAGAATTATACAGACAAACCTAAAAGGGTTCCGTTTTGGGTTCCATGCAGAAACAATTCCAGAGGGTTCTACATGGGGACAGCCGAAGAACCCTTTTTTCTAAGTGTATAGGTCTGGAGTGCAAGTGTGTGGTGAGAGAGAGAGACGGAGACAAAGAGAGACAGACAGACAGACAGACAGACAGACAGACAGACAGACAGACAGACAGGGAGTGGGGGGGATTTACCCTAGTCACTAAGATAACTGGGCTCTAATGACAAGCTTTCTGTGTGTAGCTGGATAATGGCAGGTTATGTTGCTGACTTGCCAGAAGCCTCAAACTGAATTATTCTGCTGCTATCATTCACTACATACTACAGTCAGACTGCCATCATTGAAGTTGTTTGTAGTGACGTCAAAGTGCGGGGTGTTGTACAAAACAAAGTCATCAGCGATTGGATCATCTCTAACCATCAGAGCATCAAAGCCAATGACACATTTTTAAAAGTGCCGCTTTACCCATTTTTGTTCTGGCTCTGGCCCAAACCATCGGTTTCTGGGACCAATCAGACGGTCTAGAATGGATTTCCATTCTACAAATCGTAGAGGAGGTACTCAGATACAGACTCATTACGAAGAAGAACCTAACATCCATGGGAGTGGTGTAGCGTCTTGCCGGTGCAAGGAGTTTGGGTAGCCAGGCAAGTTGCTTTCTGTCTGTGTGAGTTTCTAAAGGGGACTTGAGTCAAAGGTCTTTGATTTGTCTCAGTCATACAGGTCTTAAGGGTAGATGACAGCGTAGAAATAAAGTGAATAGAACGGACATCCCAACATTTGTTTCCATTCCTGTTAGTGAGCATTTCTCCTTTGCCAAGATAATCCAGCCTCCTGACAGGTGTAGGAACCTCTCACAGCCATTGAAGAGGAGTGGGACAACATTCCACAGGACACAATCAACAGCCTGATCATCTCTATGTGAAGGAGATGTGTCGCGCTGCATGAGGGAAATGGTGCTCACACTACATACTGACTGGTTTCTGATGCACGCTCCTTCTTTTTTTGTTGTTGGTATATGTGACTAACAGATGCATATCTATATTCCCAGTCATGTGAAATCCATAGATTAGGGTCTAATGAATTTATTTCAATTTACTGATTTACTGATATGAACTGTAACTCGGCAAAATCTTTGAAATGATCGCATGTTGTGTTTATATTTTTGTTCAGTGTAAATCTATGATGGTGGCTGTTTGGCTGGTATGGAATGAAGGGTTGCCTTCAATGACAATGTCCACTCTATAACTGGTATTTATAGGAGTGGTGGGGAAACAAAATGGAGGTAATAGCTTGACTATAGTCTCACCTGACTGGCCAGCGATGACATGTAGCAAATATTGTATACTATTGACAAGATAGTCAAATGACCCACACCAACAATAGAAATACATGTCCTCAAATATGGAAGTCAGGCTGGAGGCGGCGAGATCAGGTGGGACCATTCTAGCCAATGAGAGGGCAGATACGCATGTGAACAACAGGCCATAGAGATAGATAGAGGACTTATCATTGTATCTGTGCCATTATAGAGGCTGTGACCGCAAGGGGAGCACCATTGAAGCCATTTCCATTTTAAAGTAGTCAATTTTCTTAATTGGCTGATTGCTCCAAAATCATAGGAATCCCCACCCAATTGTCTACTTTAAAATGGTGGAAGCCCTCAATGGCAATATCCACACTAAAACTGGTTATATCCATGATGAGTCCTCTCCTATGACAACAGGCACAACTCCAATATAAAGTTGTATTTTTCAAAGTTGCGTAAATGCAACGTGTCCACTTATATCAGTAAATTCGTAACAACCTAACTGTTGCGAAATTTTCATTTGATCAAATAAGCCTCACTTTTTTGTTGACCAAATTCGACACTCTCCCATTGACCAAAAATTCCTCCCTTCTTGGACTTATTTTCGTGGGCGGAGTAAAACCTCTTGCTTCGCCTCTTCCTCTCTGCCTGTGGTCTCACATGATTCTGACAATAATGTGGTTTTAGTCTCACCTGATTGGCCAGATATGACTGTTTGGACATTAATGGGTTGGTTACAGATTGGTCTTCTGATGGGAGAGAATTGACCTGTATTCTCACCCGATTGGCCAGCAATGTGGCTATACGCTCACCTGATTGGCCAGTGATGTGGCTATAGTCTCACATGATTGGCCAGAGATGACCTATAGCAGAGCTCTCCAACCTTGTTCCTGTAGGTTCTCTCCAATCCTAATCTAGCACACCTGATTTGAATGAATATCTATCTGATCAGTTGAATCAGGTTAGTTCCAACTGGAGTTGGATTTAAAACCTACAGGAGGGTAGTCTCTCCAGGAACACGGTTGGAGAAGCCTGACCTATAGTCTCACCTGATTGGGTGGCGATGACCTGGAGCTGCAGTCTCTGGGGGGAGTAGCTGGTCCAGGTCTTCTGAGAGGCTGAGAGCCACTGGAGCAGCTGACCCATGTGCTGCCTGTAGAGGTCAGCTACTGTAGCCAGACCCTGGACCTTACACAGAGACACTACGCTCTGCTCTGCCTGAGAGAGAGAGGGACATGGAGAGGAGAGAGATGGAGATGGAGAGAGAGATGGAGAGGGAGAGAGAGATGGAGATGGAGATGGAGAGAGAGATGGAGATGGAGATGGAGAGAGATGGAGATGGAGAGAGATGGAGATGGAGAGAGAGATGGAGATGGAGAGAGAGATGGAGAGAGATGGAGATAGAGATGGAGAGAGAGATGGAGAGGGAGAGATGAAGAGGGAGAGATGGAGAGAGAGATGGGGAGAGCGAGAGAGGGAGGGAGAGAGAGAGAGAGAGAGAGAGAGAAACAGGAAGGGAAGTTGAGAGAAAGTGATCAACACATTCCATAAAAATGTTTATGGCTGTATTGCAAGTTTAGATTACATCCGGAAACAGAAGCATGAACAGTAACTTTACCATGGAAAGAATAACTTTCCAAAACTCGAAACAATGTGCTTCACATGCTCTTAGTCTTATACATCAAACCACTCCGATGCAAACACTAACACATGTACCCATACAGAAAACAAACAGGAAGCATACATTCTATAGTCACAATAAACATCAACGGAGAGGAAATGAGCCGAGTGAGAGAAAGGAGCGTGAGCATAGTGTTGTCTCTTAAACACAGAGGAAGTGACCTCGAGGGGCGCGTTATGGTCTCCGTTATGGCCCCCTTGAAGGGAGGGTGGGTGAACACTGTCTGATTGACTGTCCTCTTGAGTCAATAGTGTTAACCCCCTGCGAAGGGAGCCAACAACCCCCCCACACCCCTGACTGGAAGCTCATTTTCTGGGAAAACTAGCGTTGCCGTTCCCCCTGGGAGGCAGAACAGCGTCCAGGAATGCCCAAGGCCATGCTCTCCCTCCCTCCTTCTCTACATGTCCCTGTCCCTATTCTTCCTCCCAGTTCCAAACAGGACACCGTTTCTGCAGACAGACACAGACAGTCAGACATAGAAGGCCACTGAGTGGTCAGTCATTCATCCGTTGGCCAGAGTGCAACTCCACTTCCCGCTCCTCTCCTCGTAGACCTGCTATTAGCATACAGTCCAAACAGACAGACTGAACTAAGACGTAACACAGGGCTTTTACAGTCTGTTCTGTTTCCTCCTCCTCTTCTCTGTGTTGTTAAGTTTTATTCTGGGTCAAGTTAACCGGACGATGAGTGTGCTTCGCGGCAGGATGGCGCTCGCATGGCATGTAATGGCAGTAGGCGTGAAGAAAGATGGCGCTGGGGCTGATTCTCTCTCAAAACCGCCTCCTTTCACCCTCGGCAACGGTTTAAACTAGTTCCACTCCAAAGGTGCAATTTCTGACTAAATGGGTAATTACAGTAGACTGTTGAGTTCCACTGTGCCCACTTTGAACCAGGGCTAACACTTACATTCTTCAGATAGCTTCTCTGGCCGCTATACAAAACATACTCACAGCTGTAATAAACAAGGAGGAGGGGGATGGAAAGAAAGAGGGCAGGGAAAAAATGGTGAAAACATTCTACATCACCACATGTCAGAGCAGAGAAGGAGAAGAGTAGCTACACAGGTGAGGTGGGTTAGAAACGTTGAACCCACAGGGGAGGGGGGGGCATGCCTGGAAGACAGAGAGGATAATGGGATTGCTCGTTAGAGAAACTGGTTGAGGTGTGTGTGTGTGTATGTGTGTCTTACCTGGGCAGTTAGCTGGGGTTTGATGTATGGGTGTGTAGACATATGTGTGTGTGGGTGTGTGTGTCCATGTACTGTATGTGTGTGTATGTGAGTACATCTTACCTTGTCAGTGAGCTGTGGCTCAGTGGAGAGGCTCTGGACAGTAACCAGCACCTGTAACAGCTGTAGACTGACAGAGCAACAGTCCTTCTCACACAGAGACAACAGAACATCCACACAGGACAGCAACTGGTCCAGGTACACCGTCTGGGAGAGGGAAGGACAGACTATTCTAATACAGCCCTTTATTGGGTAAATATCATACATTACACAAACACATTTCAATATCAGCCCTCACATTAACACCTGAAAAAGGAGAGAGACCGGGAGAGAGAGGGAGACGGAGATAGGGGAATGTGTAGATTGAGGTGGAGTGAGAGATAGGTACAGAGAGAAATAGGTACAGAGAGAGGGAGTAAGAGAGAGATAGGTACAGAGAGAGGGAGTAAGAGAGAGATATGTACAGAGAGAGGGAGTAAGAGAGAGATAGGTACAGAGAGAGAGATAGGTACAGAGAGAGGGAGGAAGAGAGAGATAGGTACAGAGAGAGGGGTGAGAGAGAGATAGGTACAGAGAGAGGGAGGAAGAGAGAGATAGGTACAGAGAGAGGGGTGAGAGAGAGATAGGTACAGAGAGAGGGAGGAAGAGAGAGATAGGTACAGAGAGAGGGGTGAGAGAGAGATAGGTACAGAGAGAGGGAGGAAGAGAGAGATAGGTACAGAGAGAGGGGTGAGAGAGAGATAGGTACAGAGAGAGGGGTGAGAGAGAGATAGGTACAGAGAGAGGGAGGAAGAGAGAGATAGGTACAGAGAGAGGGAGGAAGAGAGAGATAGGTACAGAGAGAGGGGTGAGAGAGAGATAGGTACAGAGAGAGGGGTGAGAGAGAGATAGGTACAGAGAGAGGGAGGAAGAGAGAGATAGGTACAGAGAGAGGGAGGAAGAGAGAGATAGGTACAGAGAGAGGGGTGAGAGAGATAGGTACAGAGAGAGGGGTGAGAGAGAGATAGGTACAGAGAGAGGGAGGAAGAGAGAGACTGCAGTGCTACAGTCTGACGGTGCATGAGAAGCCCCTGACCTCTGTTCCTCATACTGTCATACTGTTAAATGAGGGAAAAGTCAATGGCGTGACTGCTCCCTTCACCACCAGCCTAGAAGCTAGATTTATTTTCTCTGAACTCTATCCGCCCTCTCCCCTATCCCTCCTTCTGTCTCCCTCGCTCACACTCCTCTCCATCTGCTCCCTCTCACCTCTCTCACGACACGCCATCCTCCCTTCCACCCTCAGTTCTGACTCTCTCTCTCTCTCTCTGGGTCTCTCTCTCTCTCTTTGTGTCTCTCTCTTTGTGTCTCTCTCTGGCTTTCCCTGTGTCTCTCTCTGGCTCTCCCTGTGTCGCTCTCTGGCTCTCCCTGTGTCGCTCTCTGGCTCTCCCTGTGTCGCTCTCTGGCTCTCCCTGTGTCGCTCTCTCTCTCTCTCTCTCTCTCGCGCTCTCTCTCTCTCTCTCTCTCTCTCTCTCATGTTTAGACAAAGGCCCTCCACTCGGACCAATTTCCATGCCATCACCGGGAGCACAGCCTTGTTTCCTGTTTTGCTGTGGCCTGTCATTAGAGAGGAGGAAGGGAGGGAGGGATGGAGGGGGGAGGCAGCCTCCAGGTGTTTTCTTAGGGAGAGAGGGGGTGTATTAGGGAACGGAGAGAGATGGCCAAGAGTCTGTATGGACGCACACGCACACACACCTCATCCCTCCCATTCTCCATAATGACAAAACGTCTGTCCAGTGCTCAAAGCAGGCACTAGGAGGAGCACAACACTGTCTTCCCCAAGCGGCCAGAGAGCGGCCAGAGAGCGGCCAGAGAGCGGCCAGAGAGCGGCCAGAGAGCGGCCAGAGAGCAGCCAGAGAGCAGCCAGAGAGCAGCCAGAGAGCAGCCAGAGAGCAGCATGCCACTTCAGTGGGAAGGAAAAGAGATCAAAGCATAAATAAACAAGATGGAAAAGCAGTGAGTCTATGACAGGGCTGGAGAGGAGAGACGAGAGGGTCAGGACTTCCAGGGCTGGGAGAAAAATGGGTTTATTTTACATCAGTGAGCTGGGGGTTAGACACACACATACTATGGACACACACATTATGCACGCACACACACTTTTGACTCAGGGGGTTGGAAAAGTCTTATGTGTGTCTGGATCCGACAGTGAGTCAGGTTTGATATTCTAAAAAGAAAGTGAGCATTGAGGATAACCTCTGCTTCCTTAGTCCCCCTGTCTGGCCTGGGCTTCCCTGGGCCTCCCCCTCACCTCTCTGGGCTTCCCTGGGCCTCCCCCTCACCTCTCTGGGCCTCCCCCTCACCTCTCTGGGCCTCCCCCTCACCTCTCTGGGCCTCCCCCTCACCTCTCTGGGCCTCCCCCTCACCTCTCTGGGCTTCCCAGGGCCTCCCCCTCACCTCTCTGGGCTTCCCCCTCACCTCTCTGGGCCTCCCCCTCACCTCTCTGGGCTTCCCTGGGGGTTCTCCCTCACCTCTCTGGGCTTCCCTGGGGGTTCTCCCTCACCTCTCTGGGCTTCCCTGGGGGTTCTCCCTCACCTCTCTGGGCTTCCCTGGGGGTTCTCCCTCACCTCTCTTGGCTTCCCTGGGGGTTCTCCCTCACCACCCTCCACAGCAACCCGCCAAAGCCCCCACCATTTCTCCTTCACCCAAATCCAGATAGCTGATGTTCTGAAAGAGCTGCAAAATCTGGACCTATACAAATCAGCCGGGTTAGACAATCTGGACCCTCTCTTTCTAAAATGATCTGCCGAAATTGTTGCAACCCTTATTTCTAGCCTGTTCAACCTCTCTTTCGTATCGTCTGAGATTCCCAAAGATTGGAAAGCTGCCGCGGTCATCCCCCCTCTTCAAAGGGGGTGACACTTCTAGACCCAAACTGCTACAGACCTATATCTATCCTACCCTGTCTTTCTAAGGTCTTCGAAAGCCAAGTTAACAAACAGATTACCGACCATTTGGAATCCCACCGTACCTTCTCCGCTGTGCAATCTGGTTTCCGAGCTGGTCATGGGTGCACCTCAGCCACGCTCAAGGTCCTAAACGATATCATAACCGCCATCGATAAGAGATATTACTGTGCAGCTGTCTTCATCGTCCTGGCCAAGGCTTTCGACTCTGTCAATCACCACATTCTTATTGGCAGACTTGACAGCCTTGGTTTCTCAAATGATTGCCTCGCCTGGTTCACCAACTACTTCTCAGATAGAGTTCAGTGTGTCAAATTGGAGGGCCTGTTGTCCGGACCTCTGGCAGTCTCTATGGGGGTGCTACAGGGTTCAATTCTCGGGCCGACTCTCTTCTCTGTATACATCAGTGATGTTGCTCTTGCTGCTGGTGAGTCTCTGATCCACCTCTACGCAGACGACACCATTCTGTATACATCTGGCCCCTCTTTGGACACTGTGTTAACTAACCTCCAGACGAGCTTCAATGCCATACAACTCTCCTTCCGTGGCCTCCAACTGCTCTTAAACGCAGGTAAAACTAAATGCATGCTATTCAATCGATCACTGCCCGCACCTGCTCGCCCATCCAGCATCACTACTCTGGACGGTTCTGACTTAGAATATGTGGACAACTACAAATACCTGGGTGTCTGGTTAGACTGTAAATTCTCCTTCCAGACTCACATTAAGCATCTCCAATCCAAAATTAAATCTAGAATCGGCTTCCTATATCGCAACAAAGCATCCTTCACTCATGCTGCCAAACATACCCTCGTAAAACTGACCATCCTACCAATCCTCGACTTCGGTGATGTCATCTATAAAATAGCCTCCAACACTCTACTCAACAAATTGGATGTAGTCTATCACAGTGCCATCCGTTTTGTCACCAAAGCCCCATACACTACCCACCGCTGCGACCTGTACGCTCTCGTTGGTTGGCCCTCGCTTCATACTCATCGCCAAACCTACTGGCTCCAGGTCATCTACAAGTCTCTGCTAGGTAAAGCCCCGCCTTATCTCAGCTCACTGGTCACCATAGCAGCACCCACTCGTAGCACGCACTCCAGCAGGTATATCTCTCTGGTCACTCCCAAAGCCAATTCCTCCTTCGGCCGCCTTTCCTTCCAGTTCTCTGCTGCCAATGACTTGGAACGAATTGCAAAAATCACTGAAGCTGGAGACTCATATCTCCCTCACTAACTTTAAGCATAGGCTGTCAGAGCAGCTCACAGATCACTGCACCAGTACATAGCCCATCTGTAAACAGCCCATCTATCTACCCACCTCATCCCCATCCTGTATTTATTTATCTTGCTCCTTTGCACCCCAGTATCTCTACTTGCACATTCATCTTCTGCACATCTACCATTCCAGTGTTTAATTGCTATATTGTAATTACTTTGCCACCATGGCCTATTTATTGCCTTAACTTACCTCATTTGCACTCACTGTATATAGACTTTTTGTTTTCTTTTGTTCAACTGTATTATTGACTATATGTTGTATTTTCCCCCCATGTGTAACTCTGTGTTGTTGTATGTGTCGAATTGCTTTGCTTGATCTTGGCCAGGTCGCAGTTGCAAATGAGAACTTGTTCTCAACTAGCCTACCTGGTTAAATAAAGGTGAAATATATATTTTTTTAAACTCTTGGATTCCCTCACCTCTCTGGGCTTGTGACTCAGTTCTCCCCTCCTGTGTGCTTACTCACTTCACCCCCCTGTAGAGTGTGGACGTGCTCACAGTGGGTGGTGTGGATACCCATAGAATCTCTAGTTATTGTATTTCTGTGGGGATTCCCCTCTTTACAGCTCTGCAGCTCACTATCATGGGAATAAAGCAGCGAGACCGTGGGGGTTTCACGCTGTTCTGGTCTGTTCTCTGCTGTGGTCTGTTCTGTTCTGTTCTCTGCTGTGGTCTGTTCTGGTCTGTTCTCTGCTGTGGTCTGTTCTAGTCTGGTCTCTGTTCTCTGCTGTGGTCTGTTCTGGTCTGTTCTCTGCTGTGGTCTGTTCTGTTCTGGTCTGTTCTCTGTTCTCTGCTGTGGTCTGTTCTGGTCTGTTCTCCGCTGTGGTCTGTTCTGGTCTGTTCTCTGCTGTGGTCTGTTCTGGTCTGTTCTCTGCTGTGGTCTGTTCTAGTCTGGTCTCTGTTCTCTGCTGTGGTCTGTTCTGGTCTGTTCTCTGCTGTGGTCTGTTCTGTTCTGGTCTGTTCTCTGCTGTGGTCTGTTCTGGTCTGTTCTCCGCTGTGGTCTGTTCTGGTCTGTTCTCTGCTGTGGTCTGTTCTGGTCTGTTCTCTGCTGTGGTCTGTTCTGTTCTGGTCTGTTCTCCGCTGTGGTCTGTTCTGGTCTGTTCTCTGCTGTGGTCTGTTCTAGTCTGGTCTCTGCTGTGGTCTGTTCTAGTCTGGTCTCTGCTGTGGTCTGTTCTAGTCTGTTCTCTGCTGTGGTCTGTTCTAGTCTGGTCTCTGTTCTGGTCTGTTCTAGTCTGTTCTCTGTTCTTTTCTTTTCTGTTCTGTTCTGTTCTCTGTTCTGGTCTGTTCTAGTCTGTTCTCTGTTCTTTTCTGTTCTGGTCTGTTCTCTGTTCTGGTCTGCTCTCTGTTCTGTTCTGTTCTGTTCTGTTCTCTGCTGTGGTCTGTTCTAGTCTGTTCTCTGTTCTTTTCTGTTCCGTTCTGTTCTGGTCTGTTCTCTGTTCTGGTCTGTTCTCTGTTCTGGTCTGTTCTGTTCTCTGCTGTGGTCTGTTCTGTTCTGTTCTGTTCTCTGCTGTGGTCTGTTCTCTGCTGTGGTCTGTTCTGTTCTGGTCTGTTCTGTTCTGGTCTGTTCTCTGCTGTGTTCTGTTCTGGTCTGTTCTCTGCTGTGGTCTGTTCTCTGCTGTGGTCTGTTCTGGTCTGTTCTCTGCTGTGTTCTGTTCTGGTCTGTTCTCTGCTGTGTTCTGTTCTGTTCTGGTCTGTTCTCTGCTGTGGTCTGTTCTGTTCTGGTCTGTTCTCTGCTGTGATCTGTTCTGTTCTGGTCTGTTCTCTGCTGTGGTCTGTTCTGGTCTGTTCTCTGCTGTGTTCTGTTCTGGTCTGTTCTCTGCTGTGTTCTGTTCTGGTCTGGTCTGTTCTCTGCTGTGGTCTGTTCTGTTCTGGTCTGTTCTCTGCTGTGATCTGTTCTGTTCTGGTCTGTTCTGGTCTGTTCTCTGCTGTGGTCTGTTCTGTTCTGGTCTGTTCTCTGCTGTGTTCTGTTCTGGTCTGTTCTCTGTTCTGGTCTGTTCTCTGCTGTGGTCTGTTCTGGTCTGTTCTCTGCTGTAGTCTGTTCTGGTCTGTTCTCTGCTGTGGTCTGTTCTGGTCTGTTCTCTGCTGTGGTCTGTTCTGGTCTGTTCTCTGCTGTGGTCTGTTCTGTTCTGGTCTGTTCTCCGCTGTGGTCTGTTCTGGTCTGTTCTCTGCTGTGGTCTGTTCTAGTCTGTTCTCTGCTGTAGTCTGTTCTGGTCTGTTCTCTGCTGTGGTCTGTTCTGGTCTGTTCTCTGCTGTGGTCTGTTCTGGTCTGTTCTCTGCTGTGGTCTGTTCTGGTCTGTTCTCTGCTGTAGTCTGTTCTGGTCTGTTCTCTGCTGTGGTCTGTTCTGGTCTGTTCTCTGCTGTGGTCTGTTCTGGTCTGTTCTCTGCTGTAGTCTGTTCTGGTCTGTTCTCTGCTGTGGTCTGTTCTGGTCTGTTCTCTGCTGTGTTCTGGTCTGTTCTCTGCTGTGTTCTGTTCTCTGTTCTGGTCTGTTCTCTGCTGTGGTCTGTTCTGTTGTGTTCTGGTCTGTTCTCTGCTGTGGTCTGGTCTGTTCTCTGTTTTGGTCTGCTGTGGTCTGCTCTGGTCTGCTGTGATCTGGTCTGTTCTCTGTTCTGGTCTGCTGTGATCTGGTCTGTTCTCTGTTCTGGTCTGCTGTGGTCTGTTCTGGTCTGCTGTGATCTGGTCTGTTCTCTGTTCTGGTCTGCTGTGGTCTGTTCTGGTCTGCTGTGATCTGGTCTGTTCTCTGTTCTGCTCTGCTGTGGTCTGTTCTGGTCTGCTGTGATCTGGTCTGGTCTGTTCTCTGTTCTAGTTTGTTCTGGTCTGTTCTGGTCTGCCACAACACCCCTAGGGAGGCAGCCCAGGATGCTGTAGGGAGACCCCACCAGACGTGTAACATTGTAACACACAGGCAGACACTGACACCAAAACAGCCATCAGTAGGTGTGGGAGAGGAGAGGTAAAAGTGGCTTAGTGGATATAATCATGTGTTCGACACAGCTGGAGCCTGACTGGTGCTCCACCTGGTGCTGTGCCACTGCACACGCCACGGGGCCTCGTAACACAGTGTGTGTCTGACACAAATGCACACTGACATACTGAGGTAGTTGAGGATTTATTACCACCCCCCCCCCCCACAACTTCTGCCGGTGTCATGGCAACAGGGAAACAGATACACCCCTGGAGCTCAGACCCGGACCTCTGACCCGGTTGTGTCAGTCCACAGGTGAGGTGGCAGCCACGCGTACGGGTACGGTAAAGCCCTCTGACCCGGTTGAGTCAGTCCACAGGTGAGGTGGCAGCCACGCGTACGGGTACAGTAAAGCCCAACCCACCACCGCACTCCTCCTATCTTTCCTCTCTCTGTCAACAGCGAGATGAGCAGGCCACAGCTGTCAGACCATGACATCAGACAGAGGAACCATGTCAGACTGGGTTTGGGTTTTCTGAGCGACCTGGCGTCACCACGTCACACAAAGGACAGCCGATCCCAAGTCTCTCAGCAGCATTTGCACAGAAGACAAGATAGAAAACAGAGCCTCCTCTCCCACTACTCTCCTCCACTACTCTGGCTCAGCACTTTGACAGTGCCTTGCTGTGTAATGTTCTGTCTGTTAACTGCCTGGTTGTAAATACTCCTTCCCTTCACCTAAGGGCCTTTCTCTCTCTCTCATCTGCCTGTTTGCTTTAGCTCTGCAGATGTGAGAATAGCGCCGTAGCCACGGCAACACCACAATGGCCCTCAGCTGTAGAGTGAGAGCGTGTCTCTACTATGTACTAATAGCTTAATGTCTGTGGGTGTTTATGGTCCTATAATTACAAGTGCAACTTGTATGACACAGAAGCTTAACTAACCAACACTCCTTTCAACTCCTCTCTGCCACAGTGAAGTCATGGTGAGTGACCAAGCACAATATCAGTGTCCACATCTTCAAGGGGCTCCACCACTCTCTCGCTCTCTGCTGACCAGCGTGGTTTTCACTGTGACTTTGAAGATTATTTCTATTTGATTTTTTTTACTGCTTTTTGGTCCAAGTCAAACCTCTCGCTCTCTTGCACAAAACTCTCTAATGTTGGAAGGATCAAAAACACAAAAGTTGTTCTCATCTTTTGAAGTTTATTTTAAAAAGCATAGCATCTGAGTCTGCAATTTAACTATTATTTTTTAACTCTACTTTATCTTAGCACCACCGCTGCCCAATGTGCTCATATGACATTTCCCCTTCCATGTCTAAAAACCAATGAGCCAAAATGATATCAATAACAGCCAGTTAGTCCAACAAGCATGATCACTGTGTCTCCTGGCTAACCTTCACACAATCTGTGTGGTCTCTGAAGTTCATGTCAGAGTATTTTATTATTTAACCTTTATTTCTACAGGTTTTTCTCATAGAGATAAAATCTATTTTTCAAAAGAGACCTGGTCCGACAGCAGCAAGGTAAACAATGTTTCAGACTAAACAACTTGCACTACATTGAACAAAACTATAGACACACATACAGTACAACAATTACATATTACGTAAAGAAACAAAATGTCATAAATAAAAAACAGCTGTCCTAAAGACAATTATACTCTTCCATGATATTTATAAACGACCAAGTGTTTAAACTCCAACGTTTTTGATTGGTAATGAACCTGAGGGCTGCCTGATATACTGAATCAAGTGCTCTCAGGGTAGTGGTTGAGGCCTGCATACACTACTGGCCAAAAGTTTTATAACACCTACTCATTCAAGGGTTTTTCTTTATTTTTACTATTTTCTACATTGTAGAATAATAGTGAAGACATAAACTATGAAATAACACATGGAATCATGTAGTAACCAAAAAAAGTGTTAAACAAATCAAAATATATTTTATATTTGAGATTTTTCAAATGGCCACCCTTGATGACAGCTTTGCACACTCTTGGCATTCTCTCAACCAACTTCATGAGGTAGTCACCTGGAATGCATTTCAATTAACAGGTGTGCCTTCTTAAAAAAGTTAATTCGTGGAATTTCTTTCCTTCTTTATGCATTTGAGCCAATCAGTTGTGTTGTGACAAGGTAGGGTGTATACAGAAGATAGCCCTATTTGGTAAAAGACCAAGAGCTCAAATAAGCAAAGAGAAACGACAGTCCATCATTACTTTAAGACATGAAGGTCAGTCAATATGGAACATTTCAAGAACTTTGAAGTTTCTTCAAGTGCAGTCACAAAAACCATCAAGCACTATGATGAAACTGGCTCTCATGAGGACCGCCACAGGAATGGAAGACCCAGAGTTACCTCTGCTGCAGAGGATAAGATCAGTAGAGTTACCAGCCTCAGAAATTGCAGCCCAAATAAATGCTTCAGAGTTCAAGTAACAGACACATCTCAACTAGAGGTCGACCGATAATGGTTTTTCAACGCCGATACCGATTATTGGAGGACCAAAAAAAGCCGATACCAATTAATCAGACAATGTTTTTATATATATTTGTAATAATGACAATTACAACAATACAGAATGAACACTGAACCTTTTTATTTTAACTTAATATAATACATCAAAATCTATTTAGTCGCAAATAAATAATGAAACATGTTCAATTTGGCTTAAATAATGCAAAAACAGTGTTGGAGATTAAACTAAAAGTGCAATATGAGCCATGTAAAAAATCTAAAGTTTAAGTTCCTTGCTCAGAACATATGAAAGCTGGTGGTTCAATATTCCCAGTTAAGAAGTTTTAGGTTGTAGTTATTATAGGAATTATGACGCATTGACTATTTCTCTCTATACCATTTGTATTTCATATACCTTTGACTATTGGATGTTCTTATAGGCACTATAGTATTGCCAATCTCGGGAGTTCATAGGTTTGAAGTCATAAACAGCGCTGTGGAACAAGCCTTGCTAAGAGCTGCTCGCTAACACAGTAAAGTGCTGTTTGAATGAATGCTTACGAGCCTGCTGCTGCCTACCACCGCTCAGCCAGACTGCTCTATCAAATATCAAATCATAGACTTAATTATATTAAACACACAGAAATATGAGCCTTTGGTCATTAATATGGTCAAATCTGGAAACTTTAATTTAGAAAACAAAACGTTTATTATTTCAGTGAAATACGGAACCATTCCGTATTTTATCTAACGGGTGGCATCCCTAAGTCTAAATATTGCTGTTACATTGCACAACCTTCAATGTTATGTCATAATTATGTACGGTCTTTGTTAGGAAGAAACCCAGTTCGCAACGAGCCAGGCAGCCCAAACTGTTGCATAACCCCGACTCTGCTTGCACTGAACGCAAGAGAAGTGACACCATTTCCCTAGTTAATATTGACTGCTAACATGCATTTATTTGAACTAAATATGCAGGTTTAAAAAAAATATATACTTCTGTGTATTAATTTTAAGAAAGGCATTGATGTTTAATGTTAGGTACATTTGTGCAACGAATGTGCTTTTCTCGTGAATGTGCTTTTGTTAAATCATCACCCGTTTGGCGAAGTTGAATTAGGCTGTGATTTGATGATAAATTAACTGGCACCGCATTGATTATATGCAACGCAGGACAAGCTAGTTAACATAGTAATATTATCAACCATGTGTAGTTAACTAGTGATTGTGAAGATCGATTGCTTTTTATGAGATAAGTTTAATGCTAGCTAGCAACTTACCTTGGCTCATTGCAACCACAAGGTCCATTTGACGCTGCACTCGCGTAACAGGTGGTCAGCCTGGCATGCAGTTTTCTAACGGACTGCAACGTAATTGGCCATAATCGGCGTACAAAAAGGCAGATTACCGATTGCTATGAAAACTTGAAATCGGCCCTAATTCATGCCGATTAATCGGTCGACCTCTAATCTCAACATCAACTGCTCAGAGGAGACTGCGTGAATCAGGCCTTCATGGTCGAATTCCTGCAAAGAAACCACTACTAAAGAATACAAATAATAAGAAGAGACTTGCTTGGGCCAAGAAACACAAGCAATGGACAGTAGACCGTGGAAATCTGTCCTTTGATCTGATGAGTACAAATTTGAGAGACTTGTTTCCAACCGCCGTGTCTTTGTGAGATGCAGAGTAGGTGAACGGATGATCTCCGCATCGGTGGTTCCCACTGTGAAGCATGGAAAAAGAGGTGTGATGGTGTGGGGGTGCTTTGCTGGTGACACTGTCAGTGATTTATTTAGAATTCAGGGCACACTTAACCAGCATGACTACCACAGCATTCTGCAGCGATATCCCATCCCATCCCATCTGGTTTGCACTTAGCGGGACTATCATTTGCTTTTCAACAGGACAATGACCCAACACCGATGATTAACAACTCATGGTGTAATTGTAACAACATACAAGAACTCAAGTCCTTTTGTTCACCTGCCTAGAATTCCACACTCAAATGCTGACCGTATTATCTCCCAAGAGAACTCTCCTCGGTTATAGTCACAGCCGTCTATATCCCTCTGCAAGCGTATACAGTTGAAGTCGGAAGTTTACATACACTTAGGTTGGAGTCATTAAAACTCTTTTTTCAACCACTCCACAAATTTCTTGTTAACAAACTATAGTTTTGGCAAGTCGGTTAGGACATCTACTTTGTGCATGACAATTCATTTTTCCAACAATTGATTATTTCACTTATAGTTCACTATTTCATAATTCCAGTGGGTCAGAAGTTCACATACACTAAGTTGACTGTGACTTTAAACAGCTTGGAAAATTCCAGAAAATTATGTCATGGCCTTAGAAGCTTCTGATAGGCTAATTGACATAATTTACATAATTCACCCAACTTATTGTGGGAAGCTTGTGGAAGGCTACCCGAAACGTTTGACCCGAGTTAAACAATTTAAAGGCAATATTACCAAATACTAATTGACTGTATGTAAACTTCTGACCCACTGGGAATGTGATGAAAGAAATAAAAGCTGAAATAAATCATTCTCTCTACTATTATTCTGACATTTCAAATTCTTAAAATAAAGTGGTGATCCTAACTGACCTAAGACAGGGAATTTTTACTAGGATTAAATGTCAGGAATTGTGAAAAACTGAGTTTAAATGTATTTGGCTAAGGTGTATGTAAACTCCCGTCTTCAACTGTATACAAGCCAATTCAGCGGCTCAAACACGAGACGTATTTGGCAGGGTCTACAGACAATCGCAGATTACAAAAAGAAAACCAGCCCCGTCGCGGTCATCAACATCTTGCTCCCAGACAAATTAAACAACTTCTTTGCTTGCTTTGAGGACAATACAGTGCCACCGACCCAGCCCGCTACCAAAGACTGTGGGCTCTCCTTCTCCGTAGCCGACGTGAGTAAAACATTTAAACGTGTTAACCCACGCAAGTCTGCCGGCCCAGACGGCATACCTAGCCGTGTCCCCAGAGCATGCGCAGACCAGCTGGCTGGTGTGTTTACGGACATATTCAATCAATCCCTATCCCAGTCTGCTGTCCCCACATGCTTCAAGATGGCCACCATTGTTCCTGTTCCCAAGAAAGCAAAGGTAACTCTACTAAATGACTATTGCCCCATAGCACTCACTTCTGTAATCATGAAGTGCTTTGAGAGACTAGTCAAGGATCATATCACCTCCACCCTACCTGTCACCCTAGACCCACTCCAATTTGCTTACCGCCCCAATAGGTACACAGATGATGCAATCGCCATCACACTGCACACTGCCTAATCCCACCTGGACAAGAGGAATACATATGTAATAATGCTGTTCATTGACTACAGCTCAGCATTCAACACCATACTACCCTCCAAACTCATCATTAAGCTTGAGACCCTGGGTCTTGATCCCCGCCCTGTGAAACTGGGTCCTGGACTTCCTGATTGGCCGCCCCCAGGTGGTGGAGGTAGGAAACAACATCTCCACCCTGCTGATCCTCAACACTGGGGCCCCACAAGGGTGCGTTTTCAGCCCCCTCCTGTACTCCCTGTTCACCCACGACTGCGTGGCCATGCACGCCTCCAACTCAATCATCAAGTTTGCAGACGACACTACAGTAGTGGGCTTGATTACCAACAACGATGAGACAGCCTACAGGGAGGTGGTGAGGGCCCTCGATGTGTGGTGTCAGGAAAATAACCTCTCACTCAATGTCAGCAAAACAAAAGAAATGACAATGGACTTCAGGAAACAGCAAAGGGAGCATCCCTTATCCACATCGACGGGACAGCAGTAGAGAAGGTGGAAAGTTTTAAGTTCCTCTGTATCTCTGAAATGGTCCAAGCACACAGACAGTGTGGTGAAGAAGGCGCAAAAGCGTCTCTTCAACCTCACGTGGCTTGTCACCGAAAACCCTTCTAACTTTTACAGATGCACAATTGAGAGCATCCTGTCGGGCTGTATTACCGCCTGGTACGGCAACTGCACCGCCCACAACCGCAGGGCTCTCCAGAGGGTGGTGCTGTCTGCACAACGCATCACCGGGGGCAAACTACCTGCCCTCCAGGACACCTACAGCACCCGATGTCACAGGAAGGCCAAAAAGATCATCAAGGTTAACAACCACCCGAGCCACTTCCTGTTCACCCCACTACCATCCAGAAGGAGAGGTCTGTACAGGTGCGTCAAAGCTGGGACAGAGAGATAGAAGCTGTTTTTCAATCTCAAGGCCATCAGATTGTTAAACAGCCACCACAAGCACAGAGAGGTGGCTGCCTACCTATAGACTTTATATCATTGGCCACTTTAATAAATGGAACACTAGTCACTTTAATAATGCCACTTTAAGAATGTTTACATATCTCGCATTACTCATCTCATATGTACTGTATCCTTCACTATCTATTGCATCTTAGCCACTCTGTCACTGCTCGTCCATATATTTTATACTTATATACTCTTATCCTATTCCTTTATTAGATTGTGTGTATTAGGTTTTGTTGTGGAATTGTTAGATATTAGGTTTTGTCGTGGAATTGTTAGATATTACCTGTTAGATACTGTCGGATCTAGAAGCATAAGAATTTCACTACACTGGCATCTGCTAACCATGTGTATGTGACCAATAACATTTGATTTGACACACCTCCAGGCTGTGTAAGGGCTATTTGACCAAGAAGGAGAGTGATGGAATGCTGCATCAGATGATCTGGCCTCCACAATCACCCAACCTCAACCCAATTGAGATGGTTTGGGATGAGTTAGACCGCAGAGTGAAGAAAAAGCAGCCAACAAGTGCTCAGCATATGTGGGAACTCCTTCAAGCCTTTTGGAAAATCATCCAGGTGAAGCTGGTTGACAGAATGCCAAGAGTGTGCAAAGCTGTCATCCAGGCAAAGGGTGGCTACTTTGAAGAATCTCAAATATAAATATATTTTGATTTGTTTAACACTTTTTTGGTTACTACATGATTCCATATGTGTTATTTCATAGTTTTGATGTCTTCACTATTATTCTGCAATGTAGAAAATAGTAAAAATAAAGAAAAATCCTTGAATGAGTAGATGTCCAAACTTTTGACAGGTACTGTACATCGTACCAGCTCCTTCCTGGCCTTCAGAGGAAAAACAAGACTTATGCCGGTAATAAAAAACTATTTTCAGCTTGAGCTTCCTTATCAAGTTCTCCACATGAACAGTGAAGCTCAGCTTGTCATCCACCCACACTCCCAAATATTTGTACACTTTGACTTTCTCTATAGTATGTTCATCCAATGTATGTGTGACTGTCTGTGTGCTGAATGGGAGTGTGTGTCTGCCTGTCAGTGTCTGCCTGTCAGTGTCTGCCTGTCAGTGTCTGTGTACACTTGCATGCTTGGTGTGTGTTTGTGTGCATGTCTGCCTACCTGTCTTTCTGTCTGTCTGTTCTGCTCTGTCTGTCTGTCCTGCTCTGTCCGTCTGTCCTGCTCTGCCCGTCTGTCTGTCCTGCTCTGTCCGTCTGTCTGTCCTGCTCTGTCCGTCTGTCTGTCCTGCTCTGTCCGTCTGTCTGTCCTGCTCTGTCCGTCTGTCTGTCCTGCTCTGTCCGTCTGTCTATCCTGCTCTGTCCGTCTGTCTGTCCTGCTCTGTCCGTCTGTCTGTCCTGCTCTGTCCGTCTTGCTCTGTCCGTCTTTCTGACTGTGTCTGCCTACCTGTCTGTCTGTCTGTCTGCTCTGGGTCTGCTCTGCTCTGGGTCTGCTCTGCTCTGGGTCTGCTCTGGGTCTGCCTGCTCTGGGTCTGGGTCTGCTCTGGGTCTGCATCTGGGTCTGCTCTGTGTCTACTCTGTCTGGTCTGCTCTGGGTCTGGTCTGCTCTGGGTCTGGTCTGCTCTGGGTCTGCTCTGACTGCTCTGCTCTAGGTCTGCTCTGCTCTGGGTCTGCTCTGTCTGCTCTGGGTCTGCTCTGCTCTGGGTCTGCCTGCTCTGGGTCTGCTCTTACTGCTCTGCTCTGTCTGCTCTGCTCTGGGTCTGCTCTGGGTCTGCATCTGCGTCTGCTCTGGGTCTGCTCTGCGTCCGCTCTGGGTCTGCTCTGCTCTGGGTCTGCTCTGCTCTGACGGGTCTGCTCTGGGTCTGCTCTGTCTGCTCTGCTGTGGGTCTGCTCTGCTGTGGGTCTGCTCTGCTCTGCGTCTGCTCTGGGTCTGCCTGCTCTGTATCTGCTCTTACTGCTCTGCTCCGACTGCTTTGGGTCTGCGTCTGCTCTGTGTCTACTCTGTCTGCTCTGCTCTGGGTCTGCTCTGGTCTGCGTCTGCTCTGGGTCTGCTCTGTGTCTGCTCTGTGTCTGCTCTGCGTCTGCTCTGCGTCTGCTCTGGGTCTGCTCTGTGTCTGCTCTGCTCTGGGTCTGCTCTGTGTCTGCTCTGCTCTGGGTCTGCTCTGCGTCTGCGTCTGCTCTGGGTCTGCTCTTACTGCTCTGCTCTGACTGCTTTGGGTCTGCTCTGGGTCTACTCTGGGTCTACTCTGGGTCTGCTCTGGGTCTGTCTGCTCTAGGTCTGCTCTGGGTCTGCGTCTGCTCTGCGTCTGCTCTGGGTCTGCTCTGTCTGGGTCTGCTCTGTCTGGGTCTGCTCTGCGTCTGCTCTGGGTCTGCTCTGGGTCTGCGTGTTTGGGGTGTGGGTGTGTAACTGTGTGTCTGTGTGTGTCTACAGGAACACAGATGCTCCTCTCCCTTCTCTCTCCCTTCTCTCTCTTGTTATTTACAGCCCAATGGTGGCCTGCCTGGCCCTCTCTGGTTTGGCCCTGCTCTGTGTGTCTGGCCTGGTTGTGGTCAAAGAATGCTGCAGGTGTGTCGGTCTGTTCTGGTAACCCTGCTCTTTAAAGGGGATAGATAGATAGAGGCCAATGACATCATCGGTGTGCATCTTGTGATTTTAACCAATTATGAGCAGGCATTGCCACTAATTGTCTACCAAATTGTTGATGATGTCATTGGCCTCTATCTTCTTTACAACAAAACATAGAAACGCACCATTTTCACAGATGTTGATGTTGGGGTGGTGCTGGAGATGATGAATATAAAGTTGACATTTTTTTAAATGTCCTTTTAACTACCCAGCCAGGACTGTACGGCTGACCCTGCTCTTTACATACCCAGCTAGCCAGCCAGGACTATACTGTACTGCTGACCCTGCTCTTTACATACCCAGCTAGCCAGCCAGGACTGTACTGTACTGCTGACCCTGCTCTTTACATACCCAGCTAGCCAGCCAGGACTATACTGTACTGCTGACCCTGCTCTTTACATACCCAGCTAGCCAGCCAGGACTGTACTGTACTGCTGACCCTGCTCTTTACATACCCAGCTAGCCAGCCAGGACTGTACTGTACTGCTGACCCTGCTCTTTACATACCCAGCTAGCCAGCCAGGACTGTACTGTACTGCTGACCCTGCTCTTTACATACCCAGCTAGCCAGCCAGGACTGTACTGTACTGCTGACCCTGCTCTTTACATACCCAGCTAGCCAGCCAGGACTGTACTGCTGACCCTGCTCTTTACATATCCAGCTAGCCAGCCAGGACTGTACTGCTGACCCTGCTCTTTACATACCCAGCTAGCCAACCAGGTCTGTACTGCTGACCCTGCTCTTTACATACCCAGCTAGCCAGCCAGGACTGTACTGTGCTGCTGACCCTGCTCTTTACATACCCAGCTAGCCAGCCAGGACTGTACTGTACTGCTGACCCTGCTCTTTACATACCCAGCTAGCCAGCTAGGACTGTACTATACTGCTGACCCTGCTCTTTACATATCCAGCTAGCCAGCCAGGACTGTACTGCTGACCCTGCTCTTTACATACCCAGCTAGCCAGCCAGGACTGTACTATACTGCTGACCCTGCTCTTTACATACCCAGCTAGCCAGCCAGGACTGTACTGTACTGCTGACCCTGCTCTTTACATACCCAGCTAGCCAGCCAGGACTGCACTGTACTGCTGACCCTGCTCTTTACATACCCAGCTAGCCAGCCAGGACTGTACTGCTGACCCTGCTCTTTACATACCCAGCTAGCCAGCCAGGACTGTACTGTACTGCTGACCCTGCTCTTTACATACCCAGCTAGCCAGCCAGGACTGTACTGCTGACCCTGCTCTTTACATACCCAGCTAGCCAGCCAGGACTGTACTGTACTGCTGACCCTGCTCTTTACATATCCAGCTAGCCAGCCAGGACTGTACTGTACTGCTGACCCTGCTCTTTACATACCCAGCTAGCCAGCCAGGACTGTACTGTACTGCTGACCCTGCTCTTTACATACCCAGCTAGCCAGCCAGGACTGTACTGTACTGCTGACCCTGCTCTTTACATACCCAGCTAGCCAGCCAGGACTGTACTGCTGACCCTGCTCTTTACATACCCAGCTAGCCAGCCAGGACTGTACTGCTGACCCTGCTCTTTACATACCCAGCTAGCCAGCCAGGACTGTACTGTACTGCTGACCCTGCTCTTTACATACCCAGCTAGCCAGCCAGGACTGTACTGTACTGCTGACCCTGCTCTTTACATACCCAGCTAGCCAGCCAGGACTGTACTATACTGCTGACCCTGCTCTTTACATACCCAGCTAGCCAGCCAGGACTGTACTGCTGACCCTGCTCTTTACATATCCAGCTAGCCAGCCAGGACTGTACTGTACTGCTGACCCTGCTCTTTACATACCCAGCTAGCCAGCCAGGACTGTACTGTACTGCTGACCCTGCTCTTTACATACCCAGCTAGCCAGCCAGGACTGTACTGTACTGCTGATCCTGCTCTTTACATACCCAGCTAGCCAGCCAGGACTGTACTGTACTGCTGATCCTGCTCTTTACATACCCAGCTAGCCAGCCAGGACTGTACTGTACTGCTGACCCTGCTCTTTACATACCCAGCTAGCCAGCCAGGACTGTACTGCTGACCCTGCTCTTTACATACCCAGCTAGCCAGCCAGGACTGTACTGCTGACCCTGCTCTTTACATACCCAGCTAGCCAGCCAGGACTGTACTGCTGACCCTGCTCTTTACATACCCAGCTAGCCAGCCAGGACTGTACTATACTGCTGACCCTGCTCTTTACATACCCAGCTAGCCAGCCAGGACTATACTGCTGACCCTGCTCTTTACATACCCAGCTAGCCAGCCAGGACTGTACTGCTGACCCTGATCTTTACATACCCAGCTAGCCAGCCAGGACTGTACTGTACTGCTGACCCTGCTCTTTACATACCCAGCTAGCCAGCCAGGACTGTACTGTACTGCTGACCCTGCTCTTTACATACCCAGCTAGCCAGCCAGGACTGTACTGCTGACCCTGCTCTTTACATATCCAGCTAGCCAGCCAGGACTGTACTGCTGACCCTGCTCTTTACATACCCAGCTAGCCAGCCAGGACTGTACTGTACTGCTGACCCTGCTCTTTACATACCCCGCTAGCCAGCCAGGACTGTACTGCTGACCCTGCTCTTTACATACCCAGCTAGCCAGCCAGGACTGTACTGCTGACCCTCCTCTTTACATACCCAGCTAGCCAGCCAGGACTGTACTGTACTGCTGACCCTGCTCTTTACATACCCAGCTAGCCAGCCAGGACTGTACTGTACTGCTGACCCTGCTCTTTACATACCCAGCTAGCCAGCCAGGACTGTACTGTACTGCTGACCCTGCTCTTTACATATCCAGCTAGCCAGCCAGGACTGTACTGTACTGCTGACCCTGCTCTTTACATACCCAGCTAGCCAGCCAGGACTGTACTGTACTGCTTACCCTGCTCTTTACATACCCAGCTAGCCAGCCAGGACTGTACTGTACTGCTTACCCTGCTCTTTACATACCCAGCTAGCCAGCCAGGACTGTACTGCTGACCCTGCTCTTTACATAGCCAGCTAGCCAGCCAGGACTGTACTGCTGACCCTGCTCTTTACATAGCCAGCTAGCCAGCCAGGACTGTACTGTACTGCTGACCCTGCTCTTTACATACCCAGCTAGCCAGCCAGGACTGTACTGTACTGCTGACCCTGCTCTTTACATACCCAGCTAGCCAGCCAGGACTGTACTGTACTGCTGACCCTGCTCTTTACATACCCAGCTAGCCAGCCAGGACTGTACTGTACTGCTGACCCTGCTCTTTACATACCCAGCTAGCCAGCCAGGACTGTACTGCTGACCCTGCTCTTTACATACCCAGCTAGCCAGCCAGGACTGTACTGCTGACCCTGCTCTTTACATACCCAGCTAGCCAGCCAGGACTGTACTGTACTGCTGACCCTGCTCTTTACATACCCAGCTAGCCAGCCAGGACTGTACTGTACTGCTGACCCTGCTCTTTACATACCCAGCTAGCCAGCCAGGACTGTACTGCTGACCCTGCTCTTTACATACCCAGCTAGCCAGCCAGGACTGTACTGTACTGCTGACCCTGCTCTTTACATACCCAGCTAGCCAGCCAGGACTGTACTGCTGACCCTGCTCTTTACATACCCAGCTAGCCAGCCAGGACTGTACTGTACTGCTGACCCTGCTCTTTACATACCCAGCTAGCCAGCCAGGACTGTACTGCTGACCCTGCTCTTTACATACCCAGCTAGCCAGCCAGGACTGTACTGTACTGCTGACCCTGCTCTTTACATACCCAGCCAGGACTGTACTGCTGACCCTGCTCTTTACATACCCAGCTAGCCAGCCAGGACTGTACTGCTGACCCTGCTCTTTACATATCCAGCTAGCCAGCCAGGACTGTACTGTACTGCTGACCCTGCTCTTTACATACCCAGCTAGCCAGCCAGGACTGTACTGCTGACCCTGCTCTTTACATACCCAGCTAGCCAGCCAGGACTGTACTGTACTGCTGACCCTGCTCTTTACATACCCAGCTAGCCAGCCAGGACTGTACTGCTGACCCTGCTCTTTACATACCCAGCTAGCCAGCCAGGACTGTACTGTACTGCTGACCCTGCTCTTTACATACCCAGCCAGGACTGTACTGCTGACCCTGCTCTTTACATACCCAGCTAGCCAGCCAGGACTGTACTGCTGACCCTGCTCTTTACATATCCAGCTAGCCAGCCAGGACTGTACTGTACTGCTGACCCTGCTCTTTACATACCCAGCTAGCCAGCCAGGACTGTACTGTACTGCTGACCCTGCTCTTTACATACCCAGCTAGCCAGCCAGGACTGTTCTGTACTGCTGATCCTGCTCTTTACATACCCAGCTAGCCAGCCAGGACTGTACTGTACTGCTGACCCTGCTCTTTACATACCCAGCTAGCCAGCCAGGACTGTACTGTACTGCTGACCCTGCTCTTTACATACCCAGCTAGCCAGCCAGGACTGTACTGCTGACCCTGCTCTTTACATACCCAGCTAGCCAGCCAGGACTGTACTGCTGACCCTGCTCTTTACATACCCAGCTAGCCAGCCAGGACTGTACTGCTGACCCTGCTCTTTACATACCCAGCTAGCCAGCCAGGACTGTACTATACTGCTGACCCTGCTCTTTACATACCCAGCTAGCCAGCCAGGACTGTACTGTACTGCTGACCCTGCTCTTTACATACCCAGCTAGCCAGCCAGGACTGTACTGTACTGCTGATCCTGCTCTTTACATACCCAGCTCGCCAGCCAGGACTGTACTGTACTGCTGACCCTGCTCTTTACATACCCAGCTAGCCAGCCAGGACTGTACTGTACTGCTGACCCTGCTCTTTACATACCCAGCTAGCCAGCCAGGACTGTACTGCTGACCCTGCTCTTTACATACCCAGCTAGCCAGCCAGGACTGTACTGCTGACCCTGCTCTTTACATACCCAGCTAGCCAGCCAGGACTGTACTGCTGACCCTGCTCTTTACATACCCCGCTAGCCAGCCAGGACTGTACTGCTGACCCTGCTCTTTACATACCCAGCTAGCCAGCCAGGACTGTACTGCTGACCCTGCTCTTTACATACCCAGCTAGCCAGCCAGGACTGTACTGTACTGCTGACCCTGCTCTTTACATACCCAGCTAGCCAGCCAGGACTGTACTGTACTGCTGACCCTGCTCTTTACATACCCAGCTAGCCAGCCAGGACTGTACTGTACTGCTGACCCTGCTCTTTACATATCCAGCTAGCCAGCCAGGACTGTACTGTACTGCTGACCCTGCTCTTTACATACCCAGCTAGCCAGCCAGGACTGTACTGTACTGCTTACCCTGCTCTTTACATACCCAGCTAGCCAGCCAGGACTGTACTGTACTGCTTACCCTGCTCTTTACATACCCAGCTAGCCAGCCAGGACTGTACTGCTGACCCTGCTCTTTACATACCCAGCTAGCCAGCCAGGACTGTACTGCTGACCCTGCTCTTTACATAGCCAGCTAGCCAGCCAGGACTGTACTGTACTGCTGACCCTGCTCTTTACATACCCAGCTAGCCAGCCAGGACTGTACTGTACTGCTGACCCTGCTCTTTACATACCCAGCTAGCCAGCCAGGACTGTACTGTACTGCTGACCCTGCTCTTTACATACCCAGCTAGCCAGCCAGGACTGTACTGTACTGCTGACCCTGCTCTTTACATACCCAGCTAGCCAGCCAGGACTGTACTGCTGACCCTGCTCTTTACATACCCAGCTAGCCAGCCAGGACTGTACTGCTGACCCTGCTCTTTACATACCCAGCTAGCCAGCCAGGACTGTACTGTACTGCTGACCCTGCTCTTTACATACCCAGCTAGCCAGCCAGGACTGTACTGTACTGCTTACCCTGCTCTTTACATACCCAGCTAGCCAGCCAGGACTGTACTGCTGACCCTGCTCTTTACATACCCAGCTAGCCAGCCAGGACTGTACTGTACTGCTGACCCTGCTCTTTACATACCCAGCTAGCCAGCCAGGACTGTACTGCTGACCCTGCTCTTTACATACCCAGCTAGCCAGCCAGGACTGTACTGTACTGCTGACCCTGCTCTTTACATACCCAGCTAGCCAGCCAGGACTGTACTGCTGACCCTGCTCTTTACATACCCAGCTAGCCAGCCAGGACTGTACTGTACTGCTGACCCTGCTCTTTACATACCCAGCCAGGACTGTACTGCTGACCCTGCTCTTTACATACCCAGCTAGCCAGCCAGGACTGTACTGCTGACCCTGCTCTTTACATATCCAGCTAGCCAGCCAGGACTGTACTGTACTGCTGACCCTGCTCTTTACATACCCAGCTAGCCAGCCAGGACTGTACTGCTGACCCTGCTCTTTACATACCCAGCTAGCCAGCCAGGACTGTACTGTACTGCTGATCCTGCTCTTTACATACCCAGCTAGCCAGCCAGGACTGTACTGTACTGCTGACCCTGCTCTTTACATACCCAGCTAGCCAGCCAGGACTGTACTGCTGACCCTGCTCTTTACATACCCAGCTAGCCAGCCAGGACTGTACTGCTGACCCTGCTCTTTACATACCCAGCTAGCCAGCCAGGACTGTACTGCTGACCCTGCTCTTAATACCATGTACTATACTGCTGACCCTGCTCTTTACATACCCAGCTAGCCAGCCAGGACTATACTGCTGACCCTGCTCTTTACATACCCAGCTAGCCAGCCAGGACTGTACTGCTGACCCTGATCTTTACATACCCAGCTAGCCAGCCAGGACTGTACTGTACTGCTGACCCTGCTCTTTACATACCCAGCTAGCCAGCCAGGACTGTACTGTACTGCTGACCCTGCTCTTTACATACCAGCTAGCCAGCCAGGACTGTACTGCTGACCCTGCTCTTTACATATCCAGCTAGCCAGCCAGGACTGTACTGCTGACCCTGCTCTTTACATACCCAGCTAGCCAGCCAGGACTGTACTGTACTGCTGACCCTGCTCTTTACATACCCCGCTAGCCAGCCAGGACTGTACTGCTGACCCTGCTCTTTACATACCCAGCTAGCCAGCCAGGACTGTACTGCTGACCCTGCTCTTTACATACCCAGCTAGCCAGCCAGGACTGTACTGTACTGCTGACCCTGCTCTTTACATACCCAGCTAGCCAGCCAGGACTGTACTGTACTGCTGACCCTGCTCTTTACATACCCAGCTAGCCAGCCAGGACTGTACTGTACTGCTGACCCTGCTCTTTACATATCCAGCTAGCCAGCCAGGACTGTACTGTACTGCTGACCCTGCTCTTTACATACCCAGCTAGCCAGCCAGGACTGTACTGTACTGCTTACCCTGCTCTTTACATACCAGCTAGCCAGCCAGGACTGTACTGTACTGCTTACCCTGCTCTTTACATACCCAGCTAGCCAGCCAGGACTGTACTGCGGACCCTGCTCTTACATAGCCAGCTAGCCAGCCAGGACTGTACTGCTGACCCTGCTCTTTACATAGCCAGCTAGCCAGCCAGGACTGTACTGTACTGCTGACCCTGCTCTTTACATACCCAGCTAGCCAGCCAGGACTGTACTGTACTGCTGACCCTGCTCTTTACATACCCAGCTAGCCAGCCAGGACTGTACTGTACTGCTGACCCTGCTCTTTACATACCCAGCTAGCCAGCCAGGACTGTACTGTACTGCTGACCCTGCTCTTTACATGCCCAGCTAGCCAGCCAGGACTGTACGTACTGCTGACCCTGCTCTTTACATACCCAGCTAGCCAGCCAGGACTGTACTGCTGACCCTGCTCTTTACATACCCAGCTAGCCAGCCAGGACTGTACTGTACTGCTGACCCTGCTCTTTACATACCCAGCTAGCCAGCCAGGACTGTACTGTACTGCTGACCCTGCTCTTTACATACCCAGCTAGCCAGCCAGGACTGTACTGCTGACCCTGCTCTTTACATACCCAGCTAGCCAGCCAGGACTGTACTGTACTGCTGACCCTGCTCTTTACATACCCAGCTAGCCAGCCAGGACTGTACTGCTGACCCTGCTCTTTACATACCCAGCTAGCCAGCCAGGACTGTACTGTACTGCTGACCCTGCTCTTTACATACCCAGCTAGCCAGCCAGGACTGTACTGCTGACCCTGCTCTTTACATACCCAGCTAGCCAGCCAGGACTGTACTGTACTGCTGACCCTGCTCTTTACATACCCAGCCAGGACTGTACTGCTGACCCTGCTCTTTACATACCCAGCTAGCCAGCCAGGACTGTACTGCTGACCCTGCTCTTTACATATCCAGCTAGCCAGCCAGGACTGTACTGTACTGCTGACCCTGCTCTTTACATACCCAGCTAGCCAGCCAGGACTGTACTGCTGACCCTGCTCTTTACATACCCAGCTAGCCAGCCAGGACTGTACTGTACTGCTGACCCTGCTCTTTACATACCCAGCTAGCCAGCCAGGACTGTACTGCTGACCCTGCTCTTTACATACCCAGCTAGCCAGCCAGGACTGTACTGTACTGCTGACCCTGCTCTTTACATACCCAGCCAGGACTGTACTGCTGACCCTGCTCTTTACATACCCAGCTAGCCAGCCAGGACTGTACTGCTGACCCTGCTCTTTACATATCCAGCTAGCCAGCCAGGACTGTACTGTACTGCTGACCCTGCTCTTTACATACCCAGCTAGCCAGCCAGGACTGTACTGTACTGCTGACCCTGCTCTTTACATACCCAGCTAGCCAGCCAGGACTGTTCTGTACTGCTGATCCTGCTCTTTACATACCCAGCTAGCCAGCCAGGACTGTACTGTACTGCTGATCCTGCTCTTTACATACCCAGCTAGCCAGCCAGGACTGTACTGTACTGCTGACCCTGCTCTTTACATACCCAGCTAGCCAGCCAGGACTGTACTGCTGACCCTGCTCTTTACATACCCAGCTAGCCAGCCAGGACTGTACTGCTGACCCTGCTCTTTACATACCCAGCTAGCCAGCCAGGACTGTACTGCTGACCCTGCTCTTTACATACCCAGCTAGCCAGCCAGGACTGTACTATACTGCTGACCCTGCTCTTTACATACCCAGCTAGCCAGCCAGGACTGTACTGTACTGCTGACCCTGCTCTTTACATACCCAGCTAGCCAGCCAGGACTGTTCTGTACTGCTGATCCTGCTCTTTACATACCCAGCTAGCCAGCCAGGACTGTACTGTACTGCTGATCCTGCTCTTTACATACCCAGCTAGCCAGCCAGGACTGTACTGTACTGCTGACCCTGCTCTTTACATACCCAGCTAGCCAGCCAGGACTGTACTGCTGACCCTGCTCTTTACATACCCAGCTAGCCAGCCAGGACTGTACTGCTGACCCTGCTCTTTACATACCCAGCTAGCCAGCCAGGACTGTACTGCTGACCCTGCTCTTTACATACCCCGCTAGCCAGCCAGGACTGTACTGCTGACCCTGCTCTTTACATACCCAGCTAGCCAGCCAGGACTGTACTGCTGACCCTGCTCTTTACATACCCAGCTAGCCAGCCAGGACTGTACTGTACTGCTGACCCTGCTCTTTACATACCCAGCTAGCCAGCCAGGACTGTACTGTACTGCTGACCCTGCTCTTTACATACCCAGCTAGCCAGCCAGGACTGTACTGTACTGCTGACCCTGCTCTTTACATATCCAGCTAGCCAGCCAGGACTGTACTGTACTGCTGACCCTGCTCTTTACATACCCAGCTAGCCAGCCAGGACTGTACTGTACTGCTTACCCTGCTCTTTACATACCCAGCTAGCCAGCCAGGACTGTACTGTACTGCTTACCCTGCTCTTTACATACCCAGCTAGCCAGCCAGGACTGTACTGCTGACCCTGCTCTTTACATACCCAGCTAGCCAGCCAGGACTGTACTGCTGACCCTGCTCTTTACATAGCCAGCTAGCCAGCCAGGACTGTACTGTACTGCTGACCCTGCTCTTTACATACCCAGCTAGCCAGCCAGGACTGTACTGTACTGCTGACCCTGCTCTTTACATACCCAGCTAGCCAGCCAGGACTGTACTGTACTGCTGACCCTGCTCTTTACATACCCAGCTAGCCAGCCAGGACTGTACTGTACTGCTGACCCTGCTTCTTTACATACCCAGCTAGCCAGCCAGGACTGTACTGCTGACCCTGCTCTTTACATACCCAGCTAGCCAGCCAGGACTGTACTGCTGACCCTGCTCTTTACATACCCAGCTAGCCAGCCAGGACTGTACTGTACTGCTGCCCCTGCTCTTTACATACCCAGCTAGCCAGCCAGGACTGTACTGTACTGCTGACCCTGCTCTTTACATACCCAGCTAGCCAGCCAGGACTGTACTGCTGACCCTGCTCTTTACATACCCAGCTAGCCAGCCAGGACTGTACTGTACTGCTGACCCTGCTCTTTACATACCCAGCTAGCCAGCCAGGACTGTACTGCTGACCCTGCTCTTTACATACCCAGCTAGCCAGCCAGGACTGTACTGTACTGCTGACCCTGCTCTTTACATACCCAGCTAGCCAGCCAGGACTGTACTGCTGACCCTGCTCTTTACATACCCAGCTAGCCAGCCAGGACTGTACTGTACTGCTGACCCTGCTCTTTACATACCCAGCCAGGACTGTACTGCTGACCCTGCTCTTTACATACCCAGCTAGCCAGCCAGGACTGTACTGCTGACCCTGCTCTTTACATATCCAGCTAGCCAGCCAGGACTGTACTGTACTGCTGACCCTGCTCTTTACATACCCAGCTAGCCAGCCAGGACTGTACTGCTGACCCTGCTCTTTACATACCCAGCTAGCCAGCCAGGACTGTACTGTACTGCTGACCCTGCTCTTTACATACCCAGCTAGCCAGCCAGGACTGTACTGCTGACCCTGCTCTTTACATACCCAGCTAGCCAGCCAGGACTGTACTGTACTGCTGACCCTGCTCTTTACATACCCAGCCAGGACTGTACTGCTGACCCTGCTCTTTACATACCCAGCTAGCCAGCCAGGACTGTACTGCTGACCCTGCTCTTTCCATATCCAGCTAGCCAGCCAGGACTGTACTGTACTGCTGACCCTGCTCTTTACATACCCAGCTAGCCAGCCAGGACTGTACTGTACTGCTGACCCTGCTCTTTACATACCCAGCTAGCCAGCCAGGACTGTTCTGTACTGCTGATCCTGCTCTTTACATACCCAGCTAGCCAGCCAGGACTGTACTGTACTGCTGATCCTGCTCTTTACATACCCAGCTAGCCAGCCAGGACTGTACTGTACTGCTGACCCTGCTCTTTACATACCCAGCTAGCCAGCCAGGACTGTACTGCTGACCCTGCTCTTTACATACCCAGCTAGCCAGCCAGGACTGTACTGCTGACCCTGCTCTTTACATACCCAGCTAGCCAGCCAGGACTGTACTGCTGACCCTGCTCTTTACATACCCAGCTAGCCAGCCAGGACTGTACTATACTGCTGACCCTGCTCTTTACATACCCAGCTAGCCAGCCAGGACTGTACTGTACTGCTGACCCTGCTCTTTACATACCCAGCTAGCCAGCCAGGACTGTTCTGTACTGCTGATCCTGCTCTTTACATACCCAGCTAGCCAGCCAGGACTGTACTGTACTGCTGATCCTGCTCTTTACATACCCAGCTAGCCAGCCAGGACTGTACTGTACTGCTGACCCTGCTCTTTACATACCCAGCTAGCCAGCCAGGACTGTACTGCTGACCCTGCTCTTTACATACCCAGCTAGCCAGCCAGGACTGTACTGCTGACCCTGCTCTTTACATACCCAGCTAGCCAGCCAGGACTGTACTGCTGACCCTGCTCTTTACATACCCCGCTAGCCAGCCAGGACTGTACTGCTGACCCTGCTCTTTACATACCCAGCTAGCCAGCCAGGACTGTACTGCTGACCCTGCTCTTTACATACCCAGCTAGCCAGCCAGGACTGTACTGTACTGCTGACCCTGCTCTTTACATACCCAGCTAGCCAGCCAGGACTGTACTGTACTGCTGACCCTGCTCTTTACATACCCAGCTAGCCAGCCAGGACTGTACTGTACTGCTGACCCTGCTCTTTACATATCCAGCTAGCCAGCCAGGACTGTACTGTACTGCTGACCCTGCTCTTTACATACCCAGCTAGCCCAGCCAGGACTGTACTGTACTGCTTACCCTGCTCTTTACATACCCAGCTAGCCAGCCAGGACTGTACTGTACTGCTTACCCTGCTCTTTACATACCCAGCTAGCCAGCCAGGACTGTACTGCTGACCCTGCTCTTTACATACCCAGCTAGCCAGCCAGGACTGTACTGCTGACCCTGCTCTTTACATAGCCAGCTAGCCAGCCAGGACTGTACTGTACTGCTGACCCTGCTCTTTACATACCCAGCTAGCCAGCCAGGACTGTACTGTACTGCTGACCCTGCTCTTTACATACCCAGCTAGCCAGCCAGGACTGTACTGTACTGCTGACCCTGCTCTTTACATACCCAGCTAGCCAGCCAGGACTGTACTGTACTGCTGACCCTGCTCTTTACATACCCAGCTAGCCAGCCAGGACTGTACTGCTGACCCTGCTCTTTACATACCCAGCTAGCCAGCCAGGACTGTACTGCTGACCCTGCTCTTTACATACCCAGCTAGCCAGCCAGGACTGTACTGTACTGCTGACCCTGCTCTTTACATACCCAGCTAGCCAGCCAGGACTGTACTGTACTGCTGACCCTGCTCTTTACATACCCAGCTAGCCAGCCAGGACTGTACTGCTGACCCTGCTCTTTACATACCCAGCTAGCCAGCCAGGACTGTACTGTACTGCTGACCCTGCTCTTTACATACCCAGCTAGCCAGCCAGGACTGTACTGCTGACCCTGCTCTTTACATACCCAGCTAGCCAGCCAGGACTGTACTGTACTGCTGACCCTGCTCTTTACATACCCAGCTAGCCAGCCAGGACTGTACTGCTGACCCTGCTCTTTACATACCCAGCTAGCCAGCCAGGACTGTACTGTACTGCTGACCCTGCTCTTTACATACCCAGCCAGGACTGTACTGCTGACCCTGCTCTTTACATACCCAGCTAGCCAGCCAGGACTGTACTGCTGACCCTGCTCTTTTCATATCCAGCTAGCCAGCCAGGACTGTACTGTACTGCTGACCCCTGCTCTTTACATACCCAGCTAGCCAGCCAGGACTGTACTGCTGACCCTGCTCTTTACATACCCAGCTAGCCAGCCAGGACTGTACTGTACTGCTGACCCTGCTCTTACATACCCAGCTAGCCAGCCAGGACTGTACTGCTGACCCTGCTCTTTACATACCCAGCTAGCCAGCCAGGACTGTACTGTACTGCTGACCCTGCTCTTTACATACCCAGCCAGGACTGTACTGCTGACCCTGCTCTTTACATACCCAGCTAGCCAGCCAGGACTGTACTGCTGACCCTGCTCTTTACATATCCAGCTAGCCAGCCAGGACTGTACTGTACTGCTGACCCTGCTCTTTACATACCCAGCTAGCCAGCCAGGACTGTACTGTACTGCTGACCCTGCTCTTTACATACCCAGCTAGCCAGCCAGGACTGTTCTGTACTGCTGATCCTGCTCTTTACATACCCAGCTAGCCAGCCAGGACTGTACTGTACTGCTGATCCTGCTCTTTACATACCCAGCTAGCCAGCCAGGACTGTACTGTACTGCTGACCCTGCTCTTTACATACCCAGCTAGCCAGCCAGGACTGTACTGCTGACCCTGCTCTTTACATACCCAGCTAGCCAGCCAGGACTGTACTGCTGACCCTGCTCTTTACATACCCAGCTAGCCAGCCAGGACTGTACTGCTGACCCTGCTCTTTACATACCCAGCTAGCCAGCCAGGACTGTACTATACTGCTGACCCTGCTCTTTACATACCCAGCTAGCCAGCCAGGACTGTACTGCTGACCCTGCTCTTTACATACCCAGCTAGCCAGCCAGGACTGTACTGTACTGCTGACCCTGCTCTTTACATACCCAGCTAGCCAGCCAGGACTGTACTATACTGCTGACCCTGCTCTTTACATACCCAGCTAGCCAGCCAGGACTGTACTGCTGACCCTGCTCTTTACATACCCAGCTAGCCAGCCAGGACTGTACTGTACTGCTGACCCTGCTCTTACATACCCAGCCAGGACTGTACTGCTGACCCTGCTCTTTACATACCCAGCTAGCCAGCCAGCACTGTACACTTCCCTTCAGTACCCACAGAGACTAACTTCTGATGATCTTTATTGAGACAGACAGACCAGGGACCAGAAGGTCTGTCTCCATCTGTGTCCATCGTGCTCTGGCTTGACCCCTGCTAGAGGAGGGTAGAGAGGGGGGCTCTGTTTCCCCTCCTGTCTGTCTGTCACCGGGACCCTGACCCTCTTTGAAATGTTGGAATCTCAGTGCTTTAATGGGGTGGGGGGGCAGTGGTTGGTAACAGGGGGTGGGGGCTCCACTTTGCACTCTTCCACACAGTGAGTGTTATTCTTTTTTTAAACGGGTTGCCCCCATGTGTCTTTTCTGAAATGACCAGGGGGGCGAGGGGGACTGTGGAGTCAGCTAGGGGGGGTCAACCCAGACACGCAGGAGTCAGGAGAAATTAGTATTTTATTATCATCATCATCCCCCCCAGAGGAAATTCTTCTGAGCCCCTCAGGGGGGGTTATGGGTACGGGTGACTCATTGCAGCCAGCAGTGTGAGTGCATTTGTGAAAATAGCCCCCTCCGAGCTTCGCAGCCAGAGAAATGTTATTTTAATATGAAAGGTAAACTAAATGTGGGACACCAGAGGAGAGGAAGGGGAGGAAAGAGCTGCTCTGGTCTTTTACTTTTCCTCGTTTTCCACTGAGACATTAGGGATGTTGTTCTCTCTCTCCCTTTATCTCTCCATCTGTCTCTCTCTGTCTCTCTCTCTCTCTCTCCGTCTGTTTCTCTCTCTCTCCGTCTGTCTCTCCCTCTCTCTCTCCCTTTATCTCTCCATCTGTCTCTCTCTGTCTCTCTCTCTCTCTCCGTCTGTGTCTCTCTCTCTCCGTCTGTTTCTCTCTCTCTCCGTCTGTCTCTCCCTCTCTCTCTCCCTTTATCTCTCCATCTGTCTCTCTCTGTCTCTCTCTCTCTCTCCGTCTGTTTCTCTCTCTCTCCGTCTGTCTCTCCCTCTCTCTCTCCCTTTATCTCTCCATCTGTCTCTCTCTGTCTCTCTCTCTCTCTCCGTCTGTTTCTCTCTCTCTCCGTCTGTCTCTCTCTCTCTCTCCGTCTGTGTCTCTCTCTCTCCATCTGTGTCTCTCTCTCTCCGTCTGTGTCTCTCTCTCTCCGTCTGTGTCTCTCTCTCTCCGTCTGTGTCTCTCTCTCTCCGTCTGTGTCTCTCTCTCTCCGTCTGTGTCTCTCCGTCTGTGTGTCTCTCTCTCTCCGTCTGTGTGTCTCTCTCTCTCCGTCTGTGTCTCTCTCTCTCCGTCTGTGTCTCTCTCTCTCCGTCTGTGTGTCTCTCTCTCTCTCCGTCTGTGTGTCTCTCTCTCTCTCTCTCCGTCTGTGTCTCTCTCTCTCTCCGTCTGTGTGTCTCTCTCTCTCCGTCTGTGTCTCTCTCTCTCCGTCTGTGTCTCTCTCTCTCTCCGTCTGTCTCTCTCTCTCTCCGTCTGTGTCTCTCTCTCTCCGTCTGTGTCTCTCTCTCCTCTCCGTCTGTGTCTCTCTCTCCGTCTGTGTGTCTCTCTCTCTCCGTCTGTGTCTCTCTCTCTCCGTCTCTGTGTCTCTCTCTCTCCGTCTGTGTGTCTCTCTCTCCGTCTGTGTGTCTCTCTCTCTCCGTCTGTGTGTCTCTCTCTCTCCGTCTGTGTGTCTCTCTCTCCGTCTGTGTGTCTGTCTCTCCGTCTGTGTGTCTCTCTCTCTCCGTCTGTGTGTCTCTCTCTCTCTCCGTCTCTGTGTCTCTCTCTCTCCGTCTCTGTGTCTCTCTCTCTCCGTCTCTGTGTCTCTCTCTCTCCGTCTCTGTGTCTCTCTCTCTCCGTCTCTGTGTCTCTCTCTCTCCGTCTGTGTCTCTCTCTCTCTCCGTCTGTGTCTCTCTCTCTCCGTCTGTGTCTCTCTCTCTCCGTCTGTGTCTCTCTCTCCGTCTGTGTCTCTCTCTCTCCGTCTGTGTCTCTCTCTCTCTCCGTCTGTCTCTCTCCGTCTGTGTGTCTCTCTCTCTCCGTCTGTGTGTCTCTCTCTCTCCGTCTCTGTGTCTCTCTCTCTCTCCGTCTCTGTGTCTCTCTCTCTCTCCGTCTCTGTGTCTCTCTCTCTCCGTCTCTGTGTCTCTCTCTCTCCGTCTGTGTGTCTCTCTCTCTCCGTCTGTGTCTCTCTCTCTCCGTCTGTGTCTCTCTCTCTCCTCTGTCCTCTCTCTCTCCGTCTGTGTGTCTCTCCTCTCTCCGTCTGTGTCCTCCTCTCCTCCTCTCCGTCTGTGTGTCCTCCTCTCTCTCCGTCTGTGTGTCTCTCTCTCTCCGTCTGTGTCTCTCTCTCTCCGTCTGTGTCTCTCTCTCTCCGTCTGTGTCTCTCTCTCTCCGTCTGTGTCTCTCTCTCTCCGTCTGTGTCTCTCTCTCTCTCCGTCTGTGTCTCTCTCTCTCCGTCTGTGTCTCTCTCTCTCCGTCTGTGTCCTCTCTCCTCTCCGTCTGTGTCTCTCTCCGTCTTGTCTCTCCTCTCTCTGTCTGTGTCTCTCTCTCTCTCCGTCTGTCTCTCTCTCTCTCCGTCTGTCTCTCTCTCTCTCCGTCTGTGTCTCTCTCTCTCCGTCTGTCTCTCTCTCTCTCCGTCTGTGTCTCTCTCTCTCCGTCTGTGTCTCTCTCTCTCCGTCTGTGTCTCTCTCTCTCCGTCTGTGTGTCTCTCTCTCTCCGTCTGTGTGTCTCTCTCTCTCCGTCTGTGTGTCTCTCTCTCCCGTCTGTGTGTCTCTCTCTCTCCGTCTGTGTCTCTCTCCGTCTGTGTGTCTCTCTCTCCGTCTGTGTGTCTCTCTCTCCGTCTGTGTGTCTCTCTCTCTCCGTCTGTCTCTCTCTCTCCGTCTGTCTCTCTCTCTCCGTCTGTGTCTCTCTCTCTCCGTCTGTGTCTCTCTCTCTCCGTCTGTGTCTCTCTCTCTCTGTCTGTCTGTGTCTCTTTCTCTCTCTCTGTCTGTGTCTCTTTCTCTCTCTCCGTCTGTGTGTCTCTCTCTCTGTCTGTGTGTCTCTCTCTCTCTCTCTGTTTGTTTGTCTCTCTGTCTGTGTGTCTCTCTCTCTCACTGTGTGTGTCTCTCTCTCTCCGTCTGTGTGTCTCTCTCCGTCTGTCTCTCTCTCTCCGTCTGTCTCTCTCTCTCTGTGTGTCTCTCTCTCTCTGTCTCTCTCTCTCTGTGTGTCTCTCTCTCTCTCTCCGTCTGCGTGTCTCTCTCTCTCTCTCCGTCTGTGTGTCTCTCTCTCTCTCCGTCTGTGTGTCTCTCTCTCTCTCCGTCTGTGTGTCTCTCTCTCTCTCCGTCTCTTTCTCTCTCTCCGTCTGTCTCTCTCTCTCCGTCTGTCTCTCTCTCTCTGTGTGTCTCTCTCTCTCTGTCTCTCTCTCTCTGTGTGTCTCTCTCTCTCTCTCCGTCTGCGTGTCTCTCTCTCTCTCTCCGTCTGTGTGTCTCTCTCTCTCTCCGTCTGTGTGTCTCTCTCTCTCCGTCTGTGTGTCTCTCTCTCCGTCTCTTTCTCTCTCTCTGTCTGTGTCTCTCTCTCTCTCTCCATCTGTGTGTCTCTCTCTCTCCGTCTGTGTGTCTCTCTCTCTCTCCGTCTGTGTGTCTCTCTCTCTCTCCGTCTGTGTGTCTCTCTCTCTCTCTCCGTCTGTGTGTCTCTCTCTCTCTCTCTCTCTCTCTCTCTCTCTCTCTCCGTCTGTGTCTCTCTCTCTCTCTCTCTCTCCGTCTGTGTGTCTCTCTCTCTCTGTCTGTGTGTCTCTCTCTCTCTCTCCGTCTGTGTGTCTCTCTCTCTCTCTCTCCGTCTGTGTGTCTCTCTCTCTCTCTCTCTCCGTCTGTGTGTCTCTCTCTCTCTCTCTGTGTCTCTCTCTCTCTCTGTGTGTCTCTCTCTCTCTCTCCATCTGTGTGTCTCTCTCTCTCCGTCTGTGTGTCTCTCTCTCTCTCTCCGTCTGTGTGTCTCTCTCTCTCTCTCTCCGTCTGTGTGTCTCTCTCTCTCTCCGTCTGTGTGTCTCTCTCTCTCTCTCTCTCCGTCTGTGTCTCTCTCTCTCTCTCTCTCCATCTGTGTGTCTCTCTCTCTCCGTCTGTGTGTCTCTCTCTCTCTCCGTCTGTGTGTCTCTCTCCTCTCTCCAGTCTTGGTGTCTCTCCTCTCGTCTCCGTCTGTGTGTCTCTCTCTCTCCGTCTGTCGTCTCTCTCGGTCTGTGTGTCTCTCCGTCTATGTGTGCTCTACTCTCGTCCTGGCTGTGTCTCGTCTGTCTGTGTGGTCTCTCTCTCTCTCTCTCTCTCTCTCTCTCCGTTCTGTGTCTCTCTCTCTCTCTCGTCTGTCTCTCTCGCCGTCGTATCTCTCTCTATCGGTCCTGTCCTGTCTCTGTCTGTGTGTCTCTCTCTCTCTCTGTCTCCTCTCTCTCTCTCTGCCTCTGTCCTCTCCTCTCATGTCGTTCTCTCTCTGTCTGTGGTTCTCTCTCTCCTCTGCCTCTCCTCTCTGTCCTGTCTGTACTCTCCTCTCTGTGTGTCTCTCTCTCTCTCTGTCTGTGTGTCTCTCTCTCTCTCTGTCTGTCTCTCTCTGTCTGTGTGTCTCTCTCTCTCTCTCTCTGTCTCTCTCTGTCTGTCTCTCTCTCTCTCAGTCTCCTCTGTCTGTCTCTCTCTGGGTCTGTGTCTCCTCTCTCGTCCTCCTCCCTCTGTCCTCTCCTCTGTCTGTCTCTCTCTCTTCTGTCTGTGTTCTCTCTCTCTCTCCATCTCTGTCTGTCTCTCTCTCTCTCCCTGCCCTCCTCGTCTGCTGTGTGTGCTCTCTCTCCTCTCCTCTGTCTGTCTCTCTCTCTGTCTGTGTGTCTCTCTCTCTCTCTCCGTCTGTCTCTCTCCGTCTGTGTGTCTCTCTCTCTCCGTCTGTCTCTCTCCGTCTGTGTGTCTCTCTCTCTCTGTCTGTCTCTCTCTCTCCGTCTGTCTCTCTCTGTCTGTGTGTCTCTCTCTCTCGTTCGGGGGGGGATACGAGAGGACTCTAGCAGTTGAAATGAAATGAAAGGTTGGTGAAAACAACATGTGCCTTGCTCAGTGGCCGTTAGTGGAGTCAGTATTTTGTGATGTACTCAAAGGTGAACCCCCTGACCTCACAGCACAGTAATCCCTATAAAAGCTTTACAACAGTCCTGATAGAAAAAAATGCATCTTATCTTAATAATCTTTCACTTTATGGAACCTTTCACTGTAAACAGTTTTAGAGTCAAAACTAAGTGCCTCAGAAAGGGTACTGTTTCATCTCTCTGTCTATATGCCAACTTCACCAGACCTGGCTGGAGACTCAAATATAACAGAGGAAACATCTCAACCCATTAAGATGTGAACTATCATAAGTTACCCCTAACCACAGACCATTCATGTGGATAATGATCTGATCCTGGACCAGTAGTTATGGCATTTACCTTTTCCCCCAATTCCCAACCCATAGGTCATATCCATAGGTCAAGGGTCATAAACTCACCTGCTGGTACTCTTGGCAGACTTCTGGTTGGACCAGCGTATCAGCGATCTTCTGGAGGTGTGGTTTCAAGAGGTCCCCGGAGCAGCCCCCCAGCACAGCAGCCAGGACCATGAGGGGGGTGTGGGGGGAGGAGGAGGAGGAGGGGGTCTCCAAGTGGACCAGGAGCAGCTTGAGGAAGACCTCAGGGCTAACAAAGGTCCCCAGCAGCTTGGCAGACCTCAGACACTGCAGAGAGAGAGGAGAGAATACTATAGTTTATGGAATGATTTGCCAATATTACAGAGTATTTCATGCCAATAAAGCACATTGAATTGATGGAGAGAGCAAAGATTAGCGAGAGAGCAGAGACCAATACTAGAGAGAAAGAAATAGAAAGAAAGAATTCAACATAACAGAAAACCATGTAATCCATAATCCATTATCATCCAGTGGATCAGAGGAACCATCAAAGGCTTCCTCTTGGGGCAGATGCATCCCAAGTCCTTAGGCCCAGCCCAACTATCTCAGGGCTATAAGACACATATATCACTATTCACTGCTGTCTATTCTAAGGCCAGCAGGTGTGTCCTCTCCTCTCATGACATGACCATCAAGATCAAGCCATTCACCACAGCAGCTCTGAAACATCTGTTTCTGGGTGGAAAGAATGTCAATGGAAATAGGCCATGAGCATGACAATAACGGAAATAACTTGAAGGAAGGAAGGCCATTAGTACTGTGAGCAGTTTGTTAAAATGGCACCCAAATGATGCATCAGTCTACGGCTTGTTTCACAAAGATCTGTCAAGTGATGAACTGAAGTAGCCAACACACAGGTACTGTATACTGGACCTGTAGAGCAGATTTCTACCACCATCTTCTTTATTTAACCTCTCTTGGGTAGGGGCAGTATTTTGATGTCAGGATGAAGAAGGTGCCCAGAGTAAACTGCCTGCTACTCAGTCCCAGAAGCTAAGATATGCATATTATTAGTAGATTTGGATAGAAAACACTCTGAAGTTTCTAAAACTGTTTGAATGATGTCTGTGAGTATAACAGAACTCATATGGCAGGCAAAAACCTGAGGAAAAATCCAACCAGGAAGGGTGGAAATCTGAGGTTTGTAGTTTTTCAAGTGATTCCCTATCCAATATACAGTGTATGTGGGGTCATTTTGCACTTCCTAAGGCTTCTACTAGATGTCAACAGTCTTTAGAATGTTGTTTCATGCTTCTACTGTGAATGGGGAGAGAATAAGAGGTCTTAGAATCAGATGACTGAGAAAATGACATGAGCTCAGTGGCGCGCTGCCGTGAGAGTTAGCGGTGTTCCTTTTCTTTTTTGAAGACAAAGGAATCGTCGGGTTGGAATATTATGGAAGATTTATGATAAAAACATCCTAAAGATTGATTCTATACATTGTTTGACATGTTTCTACGAACTGTAATATAACTTTTTTGACTTTTAGTCTGAATTTACTGCGCGAGCACAGTGGATTTGGATTACTCGACTGAACGCGCGAACAAAATGGAGGTATTTGGTGTAAATTGATGTGCTCATTCACCGGACGTTTTGGGAGGCAAAACATTTCTGAACATTACACGCCAATGTAAAATGGGGTTTTTGGATATAAATATGAACTTTATCGAGCAAAACATACATGTATTGTGTAACATGAAGTCCTATGAGTGCCAACTGATGAAGATCATCAAAGGTTAGTGATTAATTTTAGCTGTATTTCTGTTTTTTGTGACGCCTCTCCTTGCTTTGAAAATGGCTGTGTGGTTTTTCTTGTCTAGGTGCTGTCCTAACATAATCTAATGCTATGCTTTGACCGTAAAGCCTTTTTGAAATCGGACAGTGTGGTTGGATTAATGAGAAGATTATCTTTAAAATGGTGTATAATACTTGTATGTGTGAGAAATTTGAATTATGAGATTTTTGTTGTTTTGAATTTGGCGCTCTGCTATTTCACTGGCTGTTGGCGAGGTGGAACGCTACCTACCGTCCCACATACCCTAGAGAAGTTAACCTTTATTCATCCAGGTTAGTCTAAACGGAGATTAGATGTGTTTAACAAGAGAGACAAGATCCAAGAAAGAGCTCACCAGCTGCAATAGCAACACGATCATCCAACCATTAGGCCTACCACTATCATCCAACCATTAGGCCTACCACTATCATCCAACCATTAGGCCTAGCACTATCATCCAACCATTAGGCCTACCACTGTCATCCAACCATTAGGCCTACCACTGTCATCCAACCATTAGGCCTACCACTGTCATCCAACCATTAGGCCTAGCACTATCATCCAACCATTAGGCCTACCACTATCATCCAACCATTAGGCCTACCACTATCATCCAACCATTAGGCCTAGCACTATCATCCAACCATTAGGCCTACCACTATCATCCAACCATTAGGCCTAGCACTATACTCCAACCATTAGGCCTACCACTATCATCCAACCATTAGGCCTACCACACTCATCCAACCATTAGGCCTACCACTATCATCCAACCATTAGGCCTACCACACTCATCCAACCATTAGGCCTACCACTATCATCCAACCATTAGGCCTACCACACTCATCCAACCATTAGGCCTACCACTATCATCCAACCATTAGGCCTACCACTATAATCCAACTATTAGGCCTACCACTATCATCCAACCATTAGGCCTACCACTATCATCCAACCATTAGGCCTACCACTATCATCCAACCACTATCATCCAACTATTAAGACTACCACTATCATCCAACTATTAGGCCAACCACTGTCATCCAACTATTAGGCCTACCACTATCATCCAACTATTAGGACTACCACTATCATCCAACCATTAGGCCTACCACTATCATCCAACCATTAGGCCTACCACTATCATCCAACCATTAGGCCTACCACTATCATCCAACCATTAGGCCTACCACTATCATCCAACCATTAGGCCTACCACTATCATCCAACCATTAGGCCTACCACACTCATCCAACCATTAGGCCTACCACTATCATCCAACCATTAGGCCTACCACTATAATCCAACTATTAGGCCTACCACTATCATCCAACCATTAGGCCTACCACTATCATCCAACCATTAGGCCTACCACTATCATCCAACCATTAGGCCTACCACTATCATCCAACCACTATCATCCAACTATTAAGACTACCACTATCATCCAACTATTAGGCCAACCACTGTCATCCAACTATTAGGCCTACCACTATCATCCAACTATTAGGACTACCACTATCATCCAACCATTAGGCCTACCACTATCATCCAACCATTACGCCTATGACTATCATCCAACCACTATCATCCAGCCATTAGACCTACCACTATCATCCAACCATTAGGCCTACCACTATAATCCAACCATGAGGTATACCACTACCATCCAACCATTAGACCTAACACTATCATCCAACCATCAGGCCTACCACTATCATCCAACTATTAGGTCTACCACTATCATCCAACCATTAGGCCTACCACTATCATCCAACCATTAGGCCCACCACTATCATCCAACCACTATCATCCAACCATTAGGCCTACGACTATCATCCAACAATTAGGCCTATGACTATCATCCAACCACTATCATCCAACTATTAGGCCTATGACTATCATCCAACAATTAGGCCTATGACTATCATCCAAACACTATCATCCAACCATTAGGCCTACCACTATCATCCAACCATTAGGCCTTCCACTATCATCCAACCATTAGGCCTATGACTATCATCCAAACATTAGGCCTACGACTATCATACAACCACTATCATCCAACCATTAGGCCTTCCACGATCATCCAACCATTAGACTTACCACTATCATCCAACCATTAGGCCTACCACTATCATCCAACCATTAGACCTACCACTATCATCCCACCACTATCATCCCACCACTAGCATCCCACCATTAAGCCTTCCATGATCATCCAACCATTAGGCATACGACTATCATCCAACCACTATCATCCAACCATTAGGCCTACCACTATCATCCAACCATTAGACCTACCACTATCATCCAACCATTAGACCTACCACTATCATCCAACCATTAGACCTACCACTATCATCCAACCATTAGACCTACCACTATCATCCAACCATTAGGCCTACCACTATCATCCAACCATTAGACCTACCACTATCATCAAACTATTAGACCTACCACTATCATCCAACCATTAGACCTACCACTATAATCCAACCATTAGACCTACCACTATCATCCAACCATTAGACCTACCACTATCATCCCACCATTAGACCTACCACTATCATCCTACCACAATAATCCAACCATTAGACCTACCACTATCATCCCACCACAGTCATCCAACCATTAGACCTACCACTATCATCCAACCATTAGGCCTACCACTATCATCCAACCATTAGGCCTACCACTATCATCCAACCATTAGACTTACCACTATCATCCAACCATTAGGCCTACCACTATCATCCAACCATTAGGCCTACCACTATCATCCCACCACGATCATCCAACCATTAGGCATACCACTATCATCCAACTATTAGGACTACCACTTCCTGACCTGACCACCCCCCCAGGATGAGATAAAGGTCAGTGCTATCCAGAATCCTAACCTTAACCCCTACCTTAACCATTTTACATTTCATTTCCAATGGTGTAGGGATGTCCCATTGGATTACATAGAACACATAGTGATAGCATGTGTCTCTATGTCTCGACCACTCACGTTGGTGACCACGTCGCTCTCGGGGTCGGTGCAGGCGCGGTACAGCGTGGAGAGCAGCAGCTGCAGGTGCTGGGTGCAGTGGTCCTCAGCATGTAGCAGCAGGGCATACAGGAGCTGGGCCGTCTTGACCCGCGTGCCCACCACCCAGTCAACCATGTCGCGGGCCAGCGCCGGCAGCAGGTTGGACAGGTTCCTCACCACCAGCTCCCTGCAGCCCAGGCCCGGACGCGCCACTGGGGGGAGAGAGGGGTGGAGGAGGTGGGTTAGAAAGTGTATGAAAATGCCTACATCTATTAGCCTACTAAAAAGCACACAAATGGACCAATTAAGATTTACATCTAAGTCTGCGTTTGCACCAATTATGAGCAAAAGATCTGATCTGAATGATTGGTCAAAAGACCAATCATTTGGCAAAAGATCAGAATTGGGCTGTCTGAGTAAACGCTTACACAGGCAGCCTATACATCTACAAGTGCTAATAAGTTAACTGTGTTGTAACTGTGTTCTCCTATTTCTAACTGTGTAATAGAGATAGAACAACTGTTCCATAGCCCTCTGGCCCAGTTATGCTGATGGAGCATTTTACAAGATTTCTTTTCAACAAAAAACACTTCAGTAGGCAAGAAGGGAACATCATTTGTTGGGTGTTTTCTGCTGTCACAGTGATACTGCTGATGGAGAGAGAGGACTGCATCTTACTCTACAGTCTAAGTCCCATTTTCCAGACATGTACTTTTTGGTTTTACGATTGAGATTTCCTCTCCGTGGGACTTGTCAGAGCAAGTGGAACACATTTTTAAATGAATAGCCTCCACATGTTTCATCCCTCTCTCCCGCCTTCCCTCCCTCCCTCCCTCCCGCCTTCCCTCCCTCCCTCCCTCCCGCCTTCCCTCCCTCTCTCTCTCCCTCTCCCTCCCGCCTTCCCTCCCTCCCTCCCGCCTCCCTCCCTCCCTCTCTCTCGCCTTCCCTCCTTCCCTCCCTCCCTCCCGCCTTCCCTCCCTCCCTCTCTCCCGCCTTCCCTCCCTCCCTCTCTCTCGCCTTCCCTCCTTCCCTCCCTCCCGCCTTCCCTCCCTCCCTCCCTCTCTCTCTCTCTCCCTCCCGCCTTCCCTCCCTCCCTCTCTCTCGCCTTCCCTCCTTCCCTCCTTCCCTCTCTCCCGCCTTCCCTCCCTCCCTCTCTCCCGCCTTCCCTCCCTCCCTCTCTCCCGCCTTCCCTCCCTCCCTCTCTCTCTCTCTCTCCCGCCTTCCCTCTCTCTCTCTCTCTCCCGCCTTCCGTCCCTCCCTCTCTCTCCCGCCCTCCTCCCTCCCTCTCTCTCTCTCTCTCTCCCGCCTTCCCTCTCTCTCTCCCGCCTTCCCTCTCTCTCTCCCGCCTTCCCTCTCTCTCTCCCGCCTTCCCTCCCTCTCACTTTCCTTCAGTATCCAATGAGCAGGTCTCCCTCCCTCGTGAACAGGTCTCCCTCTTTCTATTTGTCTTTCGCAGGCTGCTAATGAGAGGGGAAGAGGGTGATCAATCCTACAGAATCACACAGGACAAGACAAGCCGTTTCTGGTTGTGTCACAGTTGTCTGACACTGACCTGTTCAGACAGGAGGGGGCCATGTTGGATTTATGACTGGCAGGGAGAGACTCATCCAGTATCCATCAGCATTATCACCATGTGGAGCTGGAGACTGACCCAGATCTGCACTACACAACCAGACGGTCATGTTCATTAGGCACCAAACGGATGAAAACTGACTAAAACAGAAAGGGACTATATGGACTTGTCTTATCAGTTGCAAAATGTTTAATGTTGCATGCCCTAATGAACATAACCCAGGACGCATATGGGTACCCAACACTTAGCCTACCTATGGCCAGCAACCAGGGTGAACACGTTCATGTTCAAACTCATCCTTACCCCCGGGCCTGGGTTATCTACCCTCGTCATCGCAGCAGCACCTTCCTACAGTATATCTGAGGCAGCTACGCTGTCATTATAACTGCAGCCTGCCGGTCAGACACTGGGTTAAAGCCACTGCACCTGCATAGTGGAACTTCCCTTTTAATAAACCCTTCATCATTGTAATCATCACCCTTAATTGAATTTTTATCATTAACTTAACTCAACATACCCCTATGGATTAAATCAACGGACAGACATATAGGGGGAGGTAAAACATTAACAAGGTGAGATTGGGACAGTGGAATCATTTATCCTTCATGCATACAGGCCAGCCCATTGAAATTCAACCATCTTTTAAGAGGCGAGAGACCTGATTAAGATGCAGTGCACACACTTCAACCACAGGTTGTTGCCTGGTCCCATATCTGTTTGTGTCGTCTTGCCAACTCTCAGGGTCATTGAGTACGGTTACATGCACACAAAAATAGGATTATTGTGAAGTCAGATCAATATAATAGCTCCATTTAAATGTTTACATGCTTTGCAAGAAGAACGATGTCCCTAATAATCCTGTTTACATGGACACATCTGAAATCAGGCTACCTGATGGCACTCTGATAAATGCAGAAAATGGCCAATCAAAATAAACGTTCTACCACAGCGACCATGTTATTTCTGTGATGCCTATTTGATTCTGAATTCCAACATATAACGTTTGTGGGAAAACTACTTTCTGAGATGCATATTTTCAGTTTTTCCAATCTCACTTCACTAGCGCAACAGATAGAAGCTTGCACTGCTCGTACTAGCACGTTCAGATCTAATACGCCGCTGTAAAACTCTGATGAAGGCCTTTACATGTCCTCAGAATTCTAAAGATTGCTCAGAAAACCAGGTGTTTTCATCAGCGTATGCTTACTTCCATGTTGACCTTGCACCGATTAAGATAAGTAGAGTAAGGTGTTTACAATTGACATGACTTATGCCATACTCAGCCTACTGCCATAACCAGATTAATATCACATTATTAGTGTGCATGTAAACATACTCATTGTCACATCTTGACATAAACTGATCTGGGACCAGGCTAATGTGGTGAGTGCGTGTGACCGTCATAGAAACAAACTGCCTTCCCAGTGTAGCCTATGTGAAATAAACTGAAATCAGGTCAGGAGGGAAACGGCAGGGTTGCTGCTCTAGATAAAGGCCTGCTGTCGGTCTTCACCTGCTGAGTGGGATGGAAAGTCAGACAGGACAGACAGACAGGACATCACCTCTCCTTCCTGAACCCTGCAGGGATATGAACAGATGAAGGGCTTCCTCATTCTTCACTACAGTGCTGACAGACATTATTAATAGGTGGTAATAAGCACTTGGGGAGGCAACACAGGCTGGGTGTTGTCCCTCCAATGGCCTGCTCTTCCAGCTTCTCACACAGGGGTGGGGTGGTGCGTGAGTGGGGTAGTCGTGAGTGTGTGTGTGTGTGCCAGAAAGAGAGTGAGTGTGTGCGCGTGCATGAGTGCGTAAAAGGGGATTAGGGGGAGGTGGGCAACAGCCCTGCAGGATGCACGTGTGTGTGTGTGAGAGAGAGAGTGAAAGTGTGTGTGTGTGTGTGAGAGAGAGAGAGAGAGAGAGAGAGAGAGAGAGAGAGAGAGAGAGAGAGAGAAAGTGAGTGAGTGTAAGGGGGAGGTGGGCACCAGCCTTGCAGGATGCACGTGTGTGTGTGTGTGTGTGTGAGAGAGAGTGAAAGTGTGTGTGTGAGAGAGAGAGAGTGAAAGTGTGTGTGAGAGAGAGAGAGAGAGAGAGAGAGAGAGAGAGAGAGAGAGAGAGAGTGGGAGGTGGGCACCAGCCCTGCAGAAAACCCCTCTAGTCTCCACCCAGCCTGCACACCACATCCACACGTTAGTCTTAGTAATGAGGGTGTTAGGGGGCAGAGTGCCGACAATAATCGGCTATTAGTCAAGCACTGTGTCATGGAGAGCCTTGTATGATTGACGGAGCAGATCTAATGACATAACACATAACCTGTAGAATACGTAACCCGCAGGCCAATAGAGGTGAGTAATATATGGAGGCTTGGAACTCCACATGACTAAGCACTCTTGGGGAAAAGGGTAAGCACAATTGGTTTATGGTCGTAGCTCATACGTATTATTTTTTTCCCCGGCCAAATCTAAAGGAATAATTCAAGGATTTGTATAAAAGTTGTCTGCTCAAAGACAGACAAGGCAGTACTTCTTATTACAGAAAACGAATCATTTAAACCTAGTCCCAACAAAGCTAAAAAAAATCTCCTGTTCCCTTCTTTCCCTTGATTAAAATATAATTAAGACCCCATGATGTGAATAACTGAATATTTAACGAGTCATGTATAAAAAAAATATTACAATGAAATCAATGCAAGAGAAGAGCAAATGATCCCACGCACAGAGGTGCAGATGATGACTTACTAAAGCTTGGAATTCAAACTGACATGCTCCATTTCACCATGGTATCAGTTTATATTTCAGGCTACACAGACAGGAATGTGAGAATCCTGCAATATTACAGCAAGCAGAAGTACAACTGAAGAAACAAAGCATATTTAGGATGGATAGATAGGCTAGATGGATCATTGACAGCACAGCACAGCATCCCTCCCCAGCCCCTACAGCCCTCTCTCCATGCCCAGACTGCTCTGACGTCAATCATCGATAGATCCATCATGCCCTCAGAAGACAGTTCTTCTTATTAATAAAGGCAGCTGAACCCCACGCTGCATCTGACCTACTTTCAGAGGAAGGAGTACATAACTAGATCGGTGGAGGAGGAGGTGGCTGTACAGAGAAGGCCACAACAACAAATCACACGGTTTACACTGGCTGGTGTTCTTCAGGCTGTATCAATGCACTGATGAACTTTCTTCTTCATTATTGTAATCAAGACAACACACTGCATGGGACAGTAACTAACTAACCTTTCCTCAATGGGCTACATTCACTGAAGGCCTTGTATCTCTCTGCAGGAGACAAAATCCAATATATTTCTTTAGTGATTTGTTTTTCTTGTCTAGCCTTCTTTGTGTGAGAAACTTAACCCTGTAAATACTTTTTTTTGCACCAACCAAAGATCCTGTATTCACTTTCTATGTCAATTGTGGCGCAATGGTACATTGTTGTTTCGGGCCTCCGAGTGGTGCAGTGGTCTAAGGCACTGCATCGCAGTACTAGCTGTGCCACTAGAGATTCTGGGTTCGAGTCCAGGCTCTGTCATAGCCGGCCGCGACCGGGAGACCCATGGGGTGGCTCACAATTGGCCCAGCGTCGTCCGGGTTAGGGGAGGGTTTGACCGGCAGAGATGTCCTTGTCCCATTGGGCACTAGCGACTCCTGTGGTGGACCGGGCCCAATGCACGCTGACACGGTCGCCAGGTTCACTGTGTTTCCTCCGACACATTGGTGCGGCTGGCTTCCAGGTTAAGTGGGCATTCTGTCAAGAAGCAGTGCGGTTGGGTTGTGTTTCGGAAGACACACGGCTCTTGACCTTCGCCTCTCCTGAGTCCGTACGGGAGTTGCAGCGATGAGACAAGACTGTAACTACCAATTGGATACCACAAAATTGGGGCCAAAAAGGGGTAAAAAATAAAATAACTAAATGGTACATTGTTTCATCTCTGCAGTAGTAGTGATGGAGTTCACTCACCTCCAGCAGGGTAGAGGTCAGGTGGGGTCAGGAGGAAGTCCATCTTGTCCTTCAGGTCATCCTCATTCTCCTGCTCCCACAGAGCGCCTGTCTGCCTCCACAGGTCAGCAGCTCGTTGACTGGAAGGGAGAGAGAGACAAATATAATGATAATGCATGTCCATCCCTGCCACGGCGGACCCAGGATTCAAACCCACACCATAACCACGCAATGTACAAACACAAAAGCCCAGCCTTGTTGGCTGCTACTATTCCCTCTGTCACACCAAACCTACTGTATAAGTAGGTATCTACAGTAATCTGCACAAGCAACCCGGATACAGTATATGCGTATTTGTGGCTGCATATTTCCTAGGTCTGAGTGAGTGAATGGGTGGTATCAAAGGCAGGGTGGTTAAGGACTGGGTCAGTCTTTTGAATTAAAGGCAGTCAATTCAGGAAGTAAACTCAAATTACAATTCAAAATTGGAAAAAACTGCATCTATTTTGAAGGAGTAGATGCTATTTATTTCAAAAGTTTAAAACAAATAGAATTTTGAATTAAAATCACTTCCTGAATTGACTGCCTTCAATTCGAATTGAGCCCATCCCTGTACAATAGGTACCTAATCTCTGGGATGTCATCGCTGAGGCTACTCAGTAGGAGGGGGATGAGCTTGTGGAAGTAGGAGTATCTGTCTCGCAGGTGGAGCAGCCAGTCACCAACAACCACAGTCACAGCTTTTCTCACCTGGAGGAGAGAGAAGTGGGATGAAACAAAACATTTGTTTCAGTTTCTTAAAAAACTTTCTTAGGAAAACACCTTGTATGGTACTGTAGTAACTAAGGGGTTCTCAAAGTTTTTCAGTCTGTGCCTCCCTTCCAGCATTGGGGAACATCCCGAGCCCCCCTGCGCGCGCACCACGTCTATTTCTATGGACACAAGTACTGTTCATGACACAAACTGTTAACACCCCCCATGTTGGTGTAGAAAATGTTGCAGGTTTAAAGCTTATTTCCTACAATTATACACATTTTGTCATGGGGTGCAAAGAAAATGTTGCAGTTTTAAAGCAAATGTTCTTGCAATTCTATACATTCTGCCATGTCTAATGTGTATTCATGTGATATTTGAGTGAAAATTACAACAATATCTATGGGCTAAAAAAGCGAAATAAAAAACGTTAGCTGACATGGGCTAGTTGATCTGGATATTTCTGACAAGTTATAAATAGCTCTAAGTTATGCAATGACTAACATGACAAGAAGAACTGATGATGCACTACCCAATTTCAAAAATGTACCTTGTGCATTCTACTATTACAACTTTCAAGAGTGAGTTTTAAGCCGGGCTGAATACATTAAAAAAAAATCTAAATCTATCTTTATATATATATATATTTTTTTTTTAATTGGGGGGGACCCCCGCCAACACCTCACATGCCCCACAGTTTGGGAACCACTGTAGTAACTGTTGGTGTAAAAGAAAAGCAGCCTTTATTGATGTTGGATTGATTAGATTGATCAGTTTGTTTATTTTGGTAAGACAAACATTTATACCACATTTATCTAACAAGGAAAATAATAATCTAGATTAACTCAGTAATAACAGAATTAGTCTAATCATTAACACTAAATGTCACTAGGAGTATTTGAGAATTATCTGCCAGATTTGACAGAATTAGTCTAATAATCTAATCATTAACACTGTCACTAGGAGTAGTTGATCTTTATCTGATTTGACAGAGCCAACCTGTGGTGAGTCGTCAAACAGCCTCTGTGCCAGGTGAGAGAGCACATCGTCCACGTTCTTCCCCGTGCCGTACTGGATGACCGCTCCAGTGGCCTCGATGGTGGACACACGCACACGGGAATGCTGATGGGAGACGGTCTGCATCAGGGGCTTGACCAGGCTCTCTGCCTGCATGTGGAAATGTTCTGGGGATAGAGAGAGAGAAGCATTTCAAACCAGATGAATGCAAGGTGACTGTCACTTCATGCCACAGTATAAATTAGGGTACGATTTCCTGAATCTTATCAATACATTCAATGGTTATACATGTATTCAGAGAGACCATACATAGCTAGCTCTGTAGGGCATGCATATCACAGAGCAACAAATTATTTTGTTTTTGTCCCATTGTCTTTATTTCTATTAACTTAATAAATAATTTATATTTATATTAAATGACAACCTGGTATAGCGTTGGAGTGTGTACAAAATAACTTAGAGCCACAAAAATCAACCACTCTGACATAGCTTGGTCAGGTGTCCATGCAATGTGCAACCATGGCAACCATATAAGATCAACTTTAGCTAACACAGATAGCTAGCTAACTAACTAGTTAGCCTAATGTGTGGGCTAACAAGAATACACACAGTATATTCTCAAGCATCTTACCTGTTCTCGAGCATCTTACCTGGTACACTTTTTGCAAAATGAACAGTGCATTTGCAACTCTCTCTTTTGACGTCTGGGAAAGGGTCGACAATAGTTCTCTGCAATATCTTCATCATATCGTCGAGGTAGGGAGCTAGGTGCCTGCCACACACCTCCACTGTGAGAGTCAGAACCTCCACCATGGACAGCCTAAGTTCCTCCGCGGGCTCCAGGATCTCTTTCCCGCCGAGCCGCTGCGTCAAAGCGGGCATAAGATAAGGCAACGAATCCTCCGGTTGAGGAACACACCGAATAAAATCTCCAAGCATGTGTATGGCAGTCTCTCTGCATCTTTCCATAGGATCTGACAGGCATTTCAGGAGCGACTTCAGCAGACACGTAAAAACCTCCTGCAACACGCCGCTCGAAAGCCCTTTATCAATAGTTTCTCTTTTGATTGCTTCAAGCGCTCGTTTTCTTGTGGTTTTGCTGTCTTCGTTGAGACAGTTTAGATGTCGAGCAAGCGCTCTCAAAACTTCAGAAGCAGCACGTTCTTCTCCGGGCGCCATAGTTGTTGCCATTTTCACTGTTGATATGGCAACGGTCAGCGTTGAGACAAACATACTTGCTTTACGATAACTCTAATTCAAACCTTGAAAACTTTATTGACAACTATTGCAGGTCCATGCAATGCAGAAGATATTAATCTACATCTATGGAATAAATATTTGACATAATGTATTTTTGTTACAGAAAGTCATTGATGTGTATGTTGAATAGCATGATGAAATAGATATATCTTATAATATAAATAGTATCACTTATACCATAACAATATAATAACTGTAGTATAACAGAGTTGGAAAATGGTGCTTTAATATCACATTCTTCTTTAGGTTAGGATTATGACATTTTATAAAGTCTGTCAGTAACACAATTTGGCAGAGCCCAATGATGGACTTCGTATCACAGCCTCATAACTAAGCCTCATAACTAATGGGCAGAAAATTGTATTTAGGTGCTTTCTCCGCATGAGCAGGTCAGGAGCAGGTCAGGTCTGTCAGTGTCGCCTGTCAGAGAACATTTTCTCTGTCTGATACTGCTGAGAAAAACTAACACCTGCCCTCTTCTTATGAAACTGGTGTATTGATCATGACACGATGATGTGGACATCCACATAAGGAACGCCACGGCACATAATTATTTAAACATTTGAAATGAGTAAAAGGATTGTAAGCTTGTTGCTGGCCTCGTGAGTTGCTTTGCGGCTGAATAAAAAGTGACAGATTGACGTCATTGAGACAGACGCAGAGCGAGCCCCAGCGGAAGAAGCAACCGAGCAGCGGCAGAGCATCTTCTCTAGCTAGAGTAACCTACCTTGCAAACAACATCCGTAGCCAAGAACCTCTGAGCATCCCCGGAAAATAACGGTAAGAACCAGAATGGCACAACGAATATCTTATCTGGCAAAACCTCAACGGGTTGACGTATTTATCAGCAAATGAAACTACGCTTGAATATTGCTTTTTGTTTAGACATGGTTGTGATTTGGTTGTCATATTGTGTGAGAGACATGAAAGATAGACTCGTGCCCGGAAACACTTAAACAGGTGCTCTAGTAATGCTACTTAGGAAACATTTGATTTTCACAGAAAATTATATAAAAGCTAGCTTGCCAATTTTAAATGTTAGACATTGAGGCCAATGATAAGCTAGCTGCCTTACAGTCATCTTCCATGGAAATATGGAGGTTATGGGTTTATGATAGCTAGCTAACGTTAGCCTACCTAGTTTTAGTTTTAAGCTTGCTAGCTAGCTATGTAGAAGCTAGTTTCAGAGGCTAGCTACAGTAACACATCAACCGTGATGTTTCCTTGTAATTTAAATAGCGGAAGTGAATTTGCGGAGGCTTTGTTTAGCTATCTCTGTCCCTAATCTGACTGTCTTTACATATTATTCCATGACAGGCTACCTTGTTGTCAGAAGCTATTACATATTTTAAAAACCACATGATTTGAGAATGCATCCTTTATTTGACAGTGTTGCTGATGTGGGCTAGGCTATGTAAAGGTGTAAATAGATTGAGGTGACACTAAACAATATGCTCCTCTAGATAGTGTGACTGTAACTACATTGTAACTATGCATTACACCTGCAACAGGTACTGAAGTATGATTTGATCATGTCAAGGTATTGCTTTGATAATCTAGTAGGCTAAGTGTCTGTGGTCATCAACAAGCGGTATTAATTGATAGGCCTCTGTCTATTGTAGTTTGGAGATCCAGCCCCTATCACATTTATTTTGCTCCTTTGCACCATATTATTTATATTTTAACTTTTAACTTTCTTCAAACTACAAATCTACCATTCCAGTGTTTTTTCTTGCCATACTTTATTTACTTTGCCACCATGGCATTTTTTTGCCTTTACCTCCATTATCTCACATCATTTGCTCACATTGTATATAGTCTTATTTTTTTCTACTGCATCATTGATTGTATGTTGTTTTACTCCATGTGTAACTCTGTGTTTTTGTATGTTGTCGAACTGCTTTGCTTTATCTTGGCCAGGTCGCAATTGTAAATGAGAACTTGTTCTCAACTTGCCTACCTGGTTAAATAAAGGTGAAATAAAATAAAAATAAATAAACATTTAAAGAAAATGAAAACTGACAGACAGACAGACACACAAACAACCAGGGGCTGATATTTCTCCTCATTCTGACAACTTATCCTCTTCTCCCCTCCCCTCCACTCCTCTTATCTCCTCTGTCCTCTCCCTACATCTTTTCTCCTCTCCTCTTCTCAACTCTTCTCATCTCCTCTTTTCCCCTCTCCCCTCCTCCTCTTTCCATCTCTCCCCTCCCCCTCCCCGCCCCCTCTCCCTCTCCTCTCCTCTTCTCAACTCTTCTCATCTCCTCTTTTCCCTTCTCCCCTCCTCCTCTTTCCATCTCTCATCTCCCCCTCCCCTCCCCGCCCCCTCTCCCTCTCCTCTCCTCTTCTCTCCTCTTCTCCCTGTGTCAGCTCTTCCCTCCTCTCCTCTTTCCACCTCTCCTCCTCCCCTCTCCTCTCCCCTCCTCTTCTCTCCTTCTCTTCGCCCTTCATCTCCTCTCTCCTCAACCACCCCTCCTCTCCCCCTCTCTGCAGATAAACCAGATAAATAACATGGCCACCTCCTCCTCCCCTAATCTGGAAGAAGACGAGAGTCTGAAGGGCTGTGAAGTGTTCGTGCAGAAGCATAACATCCAGCAGATCCTCAAAGAGTGCATTGTCAACTTGTGCATCGCCAAGCCTGAGCGTCCTATGAAATTCCTGCGGGAGCACTTTGAAAAGCTGGAGAAGGTTTGTGAATTACCCTAAAGCTCCCCTTATTTGCGACCTAAAGAAAGCTCCCTTTACATTTTTACTGCATTCCTTCTTTGAAAATGCATTTTTATCAACAATAATATTTATGTTTTTTATGACTATCTCTTTAGTTTTTTCGTCAATAGTGTCATTGTGAATGTATGTCAGTAATGTTTTGCTTATGTGTGAATCATTTCTGTTGAATTGCACTCTGCAGAAAAGCAAGGATTTGCTATCAACGTATTGACATGTAATACACAAATTAATTGGAATTGAGCTGAGTAGAAGCTATTATTGTTGTTTCATTTCACTGACGTTGATCTATTTTCATTAGCCGATAGTCTGTTACATCAGAATACATGAGAAAGGAGACTGTTATACCCATGTTTTCTTGTCATATCCTCAGTATATTTGTAAATAAATAGCCTAGGGGTAGCCTAGCTGTCAGGTTCATGATAGTACTACATTTGTCTAATTGAGCTTTCAACTCTCCACACAATGGTGGGGTACATTAGCTGAGGGCCTGGGAGCATTAGGGGCACAGAGACAGGGACAGTCTCTGCCCCATCCACAGACACACAAGCTGTGTTGTATGGACATTGTCTATCCATGTCACGCCCTGACCATAGAGAGCCCTTGGTTCTCTATGGTGTAGTAGGTTAGGGCGCGACTAGGGGGTGTTCTAGTTAAAATGTTCTATGTTGGTGTTTTGTATGGTTCCCAATTACTGGCAGCTGGTAATCGTTGCCTCTAATTGGGATCATATTTAGGTAGCCATTTTTCCTATCTGTGTTTGTGGGATATTGTTTTGTGTATGTGCTAGTTGCACCACTTATGTTACGTTTTGTTGTTGGTTTATTTTTATTTTTTGGGGAAGTTTCGCTTTATTAAAAGATGTGGAACTCAACACATGCTGCGCCTTGGTCCCGTCCTTATTATGAACGTGAAAATCCACAAGTGTCTGTGGGACAGACAGACAGAGAATGACCTGTTACTGTCTGGTGCCTGGACTGACAGATTACGGAATAGAACTACAGAATGGTGTGAATGTCTCAGAGGTTAGTGAAAAGAGGGGATAGAAGAGGAAATAAAGGAGGGAATCTCTCTCTCAATGTATTAGCTCTGGCTGGCACCTCCGTAGCGAGATGCGTTTTAGATGAGCCCAGCTGGTGCGTATATTCAACCTCTGGAGCCCTCAGCCCAGCCCAGGGTCCTGTCAAAACTCTTTGAGAAGTTAGGATAGTTAGTTATTTATTTCACACACGCCATGTTGAGGATTCAGCAATGGCTGAATTATAGGCTACGTTAAAGGGAAATGTAACAACAATTCTACTTCATAGTCATCATCTCCAGCACCACTCCAACATCAACATATGTGAAAATGATGCGTTTCTATGTTTTGTAGTAATAAAGACAGAGGAAAATAAACCAATTAGTAAACGATTATCTCCCTCTATCTTTTTTTTAACATTTGCCTTTAAGGGAGCTTTTTTTTCTATAGAATAGAGTATATTTTATTTTTCCTAGTGATTTTGGTTGTGGTGTTGCACTTTCTCCGTTCACTACATTTGTGTCAAATTCGATTTACTTTATTCCCATGACTTTCTTTGTAGTAGATGTTTAGGCCTAAGTGGTATTGGATTTGGTTAGAATACCCTGAATCTCAATCAGGTGTTTTCTTTATGACTGTTTTTCAACTGTTGGTACGCTAAGTTTTAGTCTATTACGGAACTGTCCACAGAGAGGCCTGAGGTGTCATCTGATGTGTTTGAATACAATGGGCTCTCAGAGGAAGGAATAGACCACAGAGTTGTCTGGTACACTGAAAGGTGGTAAACCCAATAGCCCATGGTGACTGTAGGTCTACAACAGAAGGAGTGATTGTGTGACAGGATCAGATACAGAAAGGGGATGAGGTAGGTGAGGACTGAGAAGTGAGCCTAGGGTTGGTTTTGCAGTCTACTCCCGTCAATGCAGCGTGTGTGTGTGTGTGTGTGTACGTTCGCGTCTGTAAGGGGTGATTATCCCAGTATGAATTTATGGGAGTCATCTGATGATACTTTACTGTGTGTTGGTTCACACACACCACTATCTGATGATTCCTCTGACCCAGTTGCATTGTTAAGGCGATGCAGTGTTGAGTTCCTCAGTAGGGTCTAAACCCCTCAGACTTCTAAAATGCTCAGTAGCCTTTATATTTCCCTTCTAGTCGTTTATCTGAGACGAGTCTTCCGCAGCAGCTTACAATAAACACATTGAATACATGGAACAACCAACACATGACTCAAGCACAGTAAGTAAACGCTTCTTCAATGCATGCTTTGGTTTTTGCCCTAACAATACACAGCTGATTTAAATAATCAACTAATCATCTAGCTTTGATCATTTGAATTGGCTGTGTAGTGTTAGGGCAAAACCAAAACGTGGAGCCCGAGGACCGAGTTTGGGAAACGCTCCTTTAAACCTAGTCCTGGACTAAAAAGCATGGTCAGACTTAATCTGTGTCCGAGAAGCAAGTCCTTAGTGTTAGTTAGTTATAGTCACTGTGTTGGAATAGAGTGGTCGCTGGAACTCCGAGTTCAATTACACAATGGCTTTAAAAGAAGGCCTCGTTCCGGTCCAGAAATCACCATAGGTTTTTGCTCTACAACGGCTGTAGCTGTACCTAATCCTGTGTATCCTCCATCCTCCTGTGTTGTGATATTATAGAGGATTACCCAGGCCAGGGAGCGTGCAGCACACAGCATGTGTCACAGGGATTGTAATCCAGCTCTTTCATTCATTTTCCAGATTATTATGGTTGGCCTACCCACAGTACTTTATGCTGGGTTTTTATGCGTGATAATTTACAGTTCAGAGGTGTGTGTTTGTGTATGTGTCTCTGTATGTGTGTGCACGGTACACATGTGCGTATCTGCGTATATGCACGTGTGTGTGTATGTCTCTGTGCGTACCTGTGTATGTGCACGTGTGTGGGGGATGGTGCCCCTGTCCTAGCTGCAGTGCTAGCCCCAGCAGGTTTCTGTTGTCAAGGAGACCCTGGAGCATAGTGTGAAACAGAGTGTTGCTGGTCTGGTAGGGCTGAATCTAGAGGGAGACAAAATGCTGCAGAGAGAGAGAGAGAGTGTAATGCTAATCGGATCACTTAGGCTTTACCATGACATGTATATTGGAGATGTTGCCAAATGATATCGAATGCCTGTCCATTTTCTATCATGTTAACATGATCTTTACAGATAATCTGAGTTTAGTTTATACGACATTATCTGACATGACCTGGCTCAGATGCTTCTTTATGAGATGGTATATGATTCTGAAGGATCTTTGTCTTTGTTACATTAAGTAGTCCACAATGCTGTCCACATCCTTTATAATATGAATCCTCAATATGTCATGTTGTTGCTGAAGCTCCCCTCATTTCAAACACCACAGACCTAATAATCAACCCCACTACAACAGTGTTGTATCATATTACTTAGCTAGCTAGCCCTCCTAGTCTCATATTACTTAGCTAGCTAGCCCTCCTAGTCTCATATTACTTAGCTAGCTAGCCCTCCTAGTCTCATATTACTTAGCTAGCTCGCCCTCCTAGTCTTATATTACTTAACTAGCTAGCCCTCCTAGTCTCATATTACTTAGCTAGCTAGCCCTCCTAGTCTCATATTACTTAGCTAGCTAGCCCTCCTAGTCTCTTATTACTTAGCTAGCTAGCCCTCCTAGTCTTATATTACTTAACTAGCTAGCCCTCCTAGTCTCTTATTACTTAGCTAGCTAGCCCTCCTAGTCTTATATTACTTAACTAGCTAGCCCTCCTAGTCTTATATTACTTAGCTAGCTAGCCCTCCTAGTCTCTTATTACTTAGCTAGCTAGCCCTCCTAGTCTTATATTACTTAACTAGCTAGCCCTCCTAGTCTCTTATTACTTAGCTAGCTAGCCCTCCTAGTCTTATATAACTTAAGTAGCTAGCCCTCCTAGTCTCATATTACTTAGCTAGCTAGCCCTCCTAGTCTCATATTACTTAGCTAGCTAGCCCTCCTAGTCTCATATTACTTAGCTAGCTAGCCCTCCTAGTCTCTTATTACTTAGCAAGCTAGCCCTCCTAGTCTCTTATTACTTAGCTAGCTAGCCCTCCTAGTCTCATATTACTTAGCTAACTAGCCCTCCTAGTCTCATATTACTTAGCTGGCTAGCCCTCCTAGGCTCATATTACTTAGCTAGCTAGCCCTCCTAGTTTCTTATTAATTAGCTAGCTAGCCCTCCTAGTCTTATATTACTTAGCTAGCTAGCCCTCCTAGGCTCATTTTACTTAGCTAGCTAGCCCTCCTAGTCTCTTATTACTTAGCAAGCTAGCCCCCCTAGGCTCATATTACTTAGCTAGCTAGCCCTCCTAGTTTCTTATTACTTAGCAAGCTAGCCCTCCTAGTCTCATATTACTTAGCTAGCTAGCCCTCCTAGGCTCATATTACTTAGCTAGCTAGCCCTCCTAGTCTCATATTACTTAGCAAGCTAGCCCCCCTAGTCTCATATTACTTAGCTAGCTAGCCCTCCTAGTCTCATATTACTTAGCTAGCTAGCCCTCCTAGGCTCATTTTACTTAGCAAGCTAGCCCTCCTAGTCTCTTATTACTTAGCAAGCTAGCCCCCCTAGGCTCATATTACTTAGCTAGCTAGCCCCCCTAGTCTCATATTACTTAGCTAGCTAGCCCTCCTAGGCTCATATTACTTAGCTAGCTAGCCCTCCTAGTCTCTTATTACTTAGCTAGCTAGCCCCCCTAGGCTCATATTACTTAGCTAGCTAGCCCTCCTAGTCTCATATTACTTAGCTAGCTAGCCCCCCTAGTCTCATATTACTTAGCTAGCTAGCCCTCCTAGTCTCATATTACTTAGCTAGCTAGCCCCCCAGTCTCTTTGTTTTGACAGTATATTGTGCAGTGCAGTGTCTGAGGGTTGACTTCCCCTGGCAGGCTCCCCATGGGGTCTCTATTCTCAGTGTGGAGGAGGAGGAGAGAGGAGGATAGACTGCTGTGTTGCCTACTGCAGTCTGAAACCTAGAGAGGAGGATAGACTGAATGTGTTACCTACTGCAGTCTGAAACCTGGAGAGGAGGAGAGAGGAGGATAGACTGACTGTGTTGCCGACTGCAGTCTGAAACCTGGAGAGGAGGAGAGAGGAGGATAGACTGACTGTGTTGCCTACTGCAGTCTGAAACCTGGAGAGGAGGAGAGAGGAGGATAGACTGACTGTGTTGCCTACTGCAGACTGAAACCTGGAGAGGAGGAGAGAGGAGGATAGACTGACTGTGTTGCCTACTGCAGTCTGAAACCTGGAGAGGAGGAGAGAGGAGGATAGACTGACTGTGTTGCTTACTGCAGACTGAAACCTGGAGAGGAGGAGAGAGGAGGATAGACTGACTGTGTTGCCTCCTGCAGTCTGAAACCTGGAGAGGAGGAGAGGGACTCCCTGCTGCAGCTTGGAGACAGCAGACCATGATCAGTCACACTGTTTACACATAGACAGTAGAGCCACTGGGACTGGGAATAATGCTTCTGATTGAACAAATGTCTCCAACCATGTTGTGAAGTCTGATTGTTGTGTGTGTGTGTGTGTGTGTGTGTGTGTGTGTGTGTGTGTGTGTGAGAGAGAGAGAGAGAGAGAGAAATTAAGCAGCCTTTCCAATATTTCAGTGCAATATTGGTTAGACTGCTGAATTTCATCAGAAAACAATAAAAAACTGATGCTAAAGACACAACCTGTCTGGCTGTAACTACTGTGTGTGTGTGTGTGTGTGTGTGTGTGTGTGTGTGTGTGTGTGTGTGTGTGTGTGTGTGTGTGTGTGTGTGTGTGTGTGTGTGTGTGTGTGTGTGTGTGTGTGTATCGGGGGTGACACTATACTCAATACTTGATTCGCTATTCATGTAGGGATGTGATGATGATGAATGTTTTTTGGATGTTCCTGTTCCTGAAACACATCAACTTTTGGGTCAGTATTTTTAGTATTAATTCTTGCTCTTAGGTGTTCTGCTGTGAGGTGAACGAATCTGGAGTCTAGAGCTTGTTTTCCCTCTTTCTTTCTTTTCTCTCCTCTCTTTGTATGTGCTGTGATTCTAGATATTTTGGTTATTTTTTGTTTATTAAACAACTATTTGACCGACGTCGGTTCAGTTATTTGAATTCCATTTTGTTCGTTTCTTTCTTCTGTGAGCTCAATTTGCACATTGCACCGTTTCTCTAGAGATAAATCAAATCCAGCCTGAACTGTGTGATGTAGAAGGGAGTTGTAGTTTCCAACAGGCCAATATTCCACATAGTTTAGCGCATAAAACGTGGTAATTAACTACAATGATAATAATCCATTGCGCATCTACTTGTCCGGTCTGTGTTTCTTTTATGCCTGCTCTGGAAGAGACAGAAGAATGTGTGATTGTGAGGTGATATAGAGAGCATCTGTTGCTTCACAAGGTATCTCTACCTGAAAATACATGATCTAAGTGATTGATAGTTGGTATTCAGCAGTCATAAAGTATGCCTGATTTACTTTAAAGAACTACTAAAGTAGCAATTTTGTCAGACAGCATAGGCAGCAGCTGTAGAGATGATTACTTGGAATAAAATAATAAAGTCATCAAATAAAACAAATGCAATATACACAACAACTGAAATATTTGAGTAAAGTAATGTAAATGTCACGTCTGCTCCTGCTTCTCCCCTCCGGCGTACGACGTCGCCAGAGTACTAACCACTGGTCCTGGGATTCAACATTACATACACCTGGCACTCACCATTACGCGCACCTGTGAATGATTATGATTCACACCTGGACCCCATTACCTTCATCATTTCCTCCCCTTTATATGTCACTCTCCCATGTTCACTCACCAGTTGTTATTGTTCTTGTGTATCGGCGTTCTGCCTTATGTTAGTGTTGTGTTCTTGGTTTTGTTCTTTTATTAAAACTTTTCACCTGCTTCTGACTCACCGCCCCATCATTACAGTGAATAACTGATGGTTTATACGTTATAAGCAGAAATGGGCAGTAACTACCATCATGGGACTTAATTGTTTTATTCTGTGTTACAGCATTCAACCCAACTAATCAAAACCGAAAACCGACCTTAAAAAGCACGAATCACTCAGCACTATATGATTCCCTTCTCGCTCTCTCTCTCACGCTCTCTCTCTCCTTCAAACACACACACAGACAGTCACTCATTCACTTACTCTCTCTCTCTCTCCGTGTTTGGGAGAGAATGTTCTGTGCCCTACAGATGAGCTGTTGACAGATGATCTGGCCTCTGACAGACTGTCTCTCTCTGCACTCAGAGGAGAAGAGTTGAAATGAAAGGAGTGGCTTTTAAATCATTTTCATCACCATCCCTCTCTTCTCTACCTCTCACCTCTCACTTCTCTCTCTTCTATTTATCCCTATCTCTCTGCCGCTCTTTCTCTTGCTTTGTCAGGCTCTCCTTCATCAGTAGTTGATGACGTGGGTTCTGTTCTAGTCTGTACGGGTGTTATTCAACTTTTCTCCCCTGTCACCCATCTGAGGGGGTAACCTAGGCAACCAGAGAACAGATAGCCTCCAACTCTGTATTTAATAGACACGGAACCCAAGTAGTGATGCACTGATATGACATTTTTGGCCGATACAAATATTTTCCTTGCCAAAAAAACCTGATACCGATATTTAACATTTTTGCAGCCTTTTAAGTATTCTAGTACAGTTAAATAGTTAACCCACACACATCGACGCAGCGGTCTAAGGCACTACATCTCAGTGCGAGAGGCGTCACTACAGTCCCTGGTTCGAATCCAGGCTGTATCACATCCGGCCGTGATTGGGCTCACAATTGGCCCAGCGTCGTCCGGGTTTGGCCGGGGTAGGCCATCATTGTAAATAAGAATTTGTTCTTAACTGACTTGCCTTGTTAAATAAAGGTTACACACACACACCACACTGACCAAAAAGTTATTTTGTTGGCATTTACGTATGTCCCCATTACCAGTAAAACATACCATAATTTCCGGACTATTAAGCGCACCTGAATATAAGCCGCACCCACTGAATTTAAAAATATATATTATTTTGAACATAAATAAGCCGCACATGTCTATAAGCCCCAGGTGCCTACCGGTACATTGAAACAAATGAACTTTACACAGGCTTTAACGAAACACGGCTTGGACCAAAAATAAATAGGCTTTAACGAAACACGGCTTGTAACAAAAATAAATAGGCTTTAACGAAACACGGTTTGTAACAAAAAATAAAAAATTAGCAGTAAGCTTTAGTTGTCTTTTTGCACTGAGTCAATTCCTCACGCTGCTGTTTCCAACGTCTTATCGTCGACTCATTAAGACCAAGCTCCCGTGCAGCAGCTCTATTTCCTTTTCCAACAGCCAGATCAATCGCCTTCAACTTGAAAGCTGCATCATATGCATTTCTCCGTGTCTTTGCCATGATGAGGGTGACAAAATGACTACCGTAATCAGAATGATGGGAAGTTTGAGAGCGCTCGATTTAATCTAAACAGTAAACAAAAAAGTTGTTTGACCGTAACCCGTTCGGCAATTTCATTGGTCTAATGAAAGCTTCATGCCGGCAAAAAACTGAGCACGTCACAGAATGTGTTTTTTTGGAGAAAATAAAATTGAAAGCGGGAAAAATCCATATTTTAGCCGCATCGTTGTTTAAGCCGCGAGGTTCAAAGCCTGGGAAAAAAGTTGTGGCTTATAGTCCGGAATTTACGGTAATCAAAACCTATTTCTTTCACTTACTTGCTGTGCTGTTTCGTTGTTCATTTGTTCAGTCGTTTCATTCTCAACCAGGATTTCTATGGAACGCCGTTTGTGTCTTTGCTATGGAACGCCTTTTGGGTCCTTGCGTGTCAAAAAATATACTATTTAACACTATTTGACGTGTCAAATAACACTATTTGACATGTCAATTAAGCTTGTTAACCAATCAAGACCTGAATATGACTGCCCGTCACAATAATTTAACACGCTCATAATTTTTTTACGTAGTTATTACACACTATCACTCGTATTTCATATGGCACACGATTCATTGATACGTATGCTATGATGCTGGTAAAGTTGTCTGGCGCACCTACAGTGCTGGTCATAAAAAAAAGCTAGCTAGCTCATGGATGCAAACAATGTTTTTCCCCAAAAACATAGCAAAACGAAATCTGTTTCAGTAGCTATATAGTTAGCTAGCAAACTATATAGCTAGATGTCATCATCTAAAATAACCCTCATTTATAAGACAGTTCTTATTTGATTAATGGTGGTCAGCCCCATCTATGTGAAGCTAGCCACAATAAGGATTAGCCACAACAGTGGACTTTGTGTTTAGCCTTCAAAATAAAAGTATGACATAATTCTACTATGTGTATTCATTTGCATCACTGTCAATGACAACTGCTATTTTGAAGGCAAACCGCAAATTCCACTATTGTGCCTAATCTGTATTGTGGCTAGCTTCACAACACATAACCCGGTCCTGTCGAGCATCACTAGCCAGATGAAGCTAGCTGGCTGCTTATAACGTTAGCATTGGGCAACAGGGTTATTAAGTAGCTGCCTAGCTATTTATTTTCATGAACTGAAGTTAAATTTCAATAGACAAACAACAAGTGGCAACTTAGCTAATACTTACTCACAAGGATTCCTAAATCATTGCTAAGAATATTGAAAATGACTGCAGTTTCTACTGGGCATTGTTTTCAGGCTGGTTGTATTGGTGCTAGCTAGGTACCAAGTTAAAGCTAGCTACCCCAGAAGTTGCGGTCGAACAAATTATGCTTTATTACCAACGCGGTATTGAAAAGACATCGTTCGTGGCCAGTGTTTGCCATGCAGACTTTTTTGTACAGCTTTGACAGTGCTACTGTATCTTTTTAAACACGCAAAGAACCAAATGGCGTTCCATAGTATGTATGTTGTGAAGCTAATAGCAGTGACGCTATTACTGTGTAACTCCGGTAGGGCAACATCTGAAAAATAACACACTTGGTAATGTGTACTGGTGCTCAACCAGTCGGCGAAAGCCAACATCACCCACGACAGAAAACGGTTGATTGTCAAGGGCAATGAATTCCATTATCTTGACTTTAATGGATTTCGCCTTTGATTTGTCTCGCTGAAATGTTCTTAGTCTTTCAAATGACTGCTCGACTTGTTGACTGCTTGATCCACACAGCAGACATTGTGGGCTAATTTAGTAATGCTGTGTTGCACGTGTAGGGCCAGATTTTACGTTGCGTCATTACGTCATGTACCTTCGTTATATAGGTATGCACGTCAGCTTTGACATCGGTTTTGCACATTGGCGTTAAACTAGACATCGGCCGATACCGATGTTGGCATTTTTAGCTAATATCGGCCGTTCACCGATATATCGTGCATCCCTAAATAGAAGAGACTTTCTTCCAAACTTTTCTCCTCTTCGAATGCCTCTTATGTAATTCTGAGCCAACTAGATCATCTTCCTTTAAGTATTATCCTTCTGCACACAGACTCTAAAGCTTGTCCCAAATGACACCCTATTCCCTATGAGCTCTGGACAAAAGTAGTGCACCAAATAGGGTATAGGCTGCCTAACCTTGTACCTTGGCATAATTTCATGCATGATTCATCACTCACACTGTAACGGCTGCCTTTAGACAGAGTGGACCAAAACGCAGCGGAGTTAGTGTTCGTCATATTTAATTGAGAAAACGGACACTATACCATACAAAACAATAAACAGACAACCAAAACAGTCCTGTCACGTTAAACACAGTAACAGAAACAGAAACAATTACCCACAAAACCCCAACGGAAAAACATGCACTTATGTGTGACTCCCAATCAACAGCAACGAACTTCAGCTGTGCCTGATTTGGGAGCCACACACGGCCCAAAACAAAGAAATACAAACACATAGAAACAGAACATAGAACGCCCACCCAATGTAACACCCTGGCCTAACCAAAATAAAGAACAAAAAACCCCTCTCTATGGCCAGGGCGTTACACACACAGTATCTTTCACACCTGTCTCGCGAGACACACACCCCATACTCATAGGGGGACTCGTCAGATCTGTGGGACTTTTTAACACAGTTTTTTAGGCTAATGCAGCGTTTACCAAACTAGAGGTCATGACCCCATGTGGGATCTCCTGATTTGACCTCTGTCAGTAACCTCCGGTAGCCGCTAGATGCGGTTATAATAAACAGAGACACATTTGTAGGAAAACCTCTATCTTTTCAATGGTTTAAGCTACAAAATATTAAGACCCCATCACTGAAAGACTCTTAGGAACGTGTACAGCGCCTTCAGAAAGTTTTTCCACCCCTTGACTTTTTCCACATTTGTTGTGTTACAAAGTGGGATTAAAATGTCTGTAATTGTCATTTTTTGTCAACGTTCTACCCAAAATACTCTAATGTCAAAGTGGAAGAACAATTCTAACATTGAAAATTTAACACTAATGTATCTTGATTAGATAAGTATTTTAGAATCACATTTGGCAGGGATAACAGCTGTGAGTCTTTCTGGGTAAATCTCTAAAAGCTATGCACACCTGGATTATACAATATTTTTGCCCATTACAGTGAGGGAAAAAAGTATTTGATCCCCTGCTGATTTTGTACGTTTGCCCACTGACAAAGAAATGATCAGTCTATAATTTTAATGGTAGGTTTATTTGAACAGTGAGAGACAGAATAACAACGAAAAAAATCCAGAAAAATGCATGTAAAAAATGTTATAAATTGATTTGCATTTTAATGAGGGAAATAAGTATTTATTAAATACTAAATCAGACAGGGGAAAAGACCAGCATCTATGATGATGTTCTTTTCTACACAGACTATCCAAAATCATTGGCTGATAATCTTCTGAACTTCCCAATACCTTTCTGATGCTTTTCAGTCACTTCAAACCATACTTCCTTCAGATGTAAATACTGTCAGTAGTACTGCCAGACGGATTTGTAATAGACTGTCATAGCTCCAATTAAGAAAGTTAACATTGGCCGTTGATTACATATGGATATCAAAATGTGGTCGCGGGCCAACACGTTTTTGAACCCCTGGGCTAATGTGATGTCTGTGTGTCTGCTTCCTGGCAGAAGTTACAGTAGGAGGGCTTTGTGTGAAGTAATAGTTTAGGGCCATTCATTCCCTTTCATCCATTCATGCTTTTTAATGATGTTCTTTGATGGTCTGTGCAGCAGCCCAGTTCCAGCTCCAGCCCTATCCCTAGCCAAGAAGCATCCCCAATATTATTAATGACCCATGTGTAGGGCCACGGTTGCATCCTAAATGGTACACTATTTACCATGTAGTGCACTACTTTTGACTACTTTTGACTGTGGGCCCTGGTCAAAAGTAGTGCACTACATGGTAAATAGGCTGCCATTTGAGACGCTGACCAGTTATTGCCTATAACTAGGAAAAACACAGCTATAGATAACTCCATTGAGAGGAAGTAAAGGAGCCCGTCCCAAATGGCATCCTATTCCCTATAAGGACAAAGGAGATGATTGTGGACTACAGGAAAAGGAGGGCCGAGCACGCCCCCATTCTCATCGACGGGGCTGTAGTGGAGCAGGTTGAGAGCTTCAAGTTCCTTGGTGTCCACATCACCAACAAACTATCATGGGCCAAACCCACCAAGACAGTCGTGAAGAGGGCACGACAATGTCTATTTCACCTCAGGAGACTGAAAAGATTTGGCATGGGTCCTCAGATCCTCAAAAAGTTCTACAGCTGCACCAATGAGAGCATCCTGACTGGTTGCATCACCGTGTCAGAGGAAGACCCTAGAAATTGCCCAAGATTCTAGCCACCTTAGTCATAGACTGTTCTCTCTGCTACCGCACGGCAAGTAGTACTGGAGCGCCAAGTCTAGGTCCAAAAGGCTTCTTAACAGCTAGTCAAATGGCTACCTGGGATATTTGCATTGAACCCCATTTTTTCTTTATGCTGCTGCTACTCACTGTTTATTATCTATTATCTATGCATAGTAACTTTACCCCTACCTACATGTACATATTACCTCAATTACCTCGACTAACCTGCACCCCCGCACATTGACTCAGTACCAGCACCCCCTGTATATAGCCTCATTATTGTTATTTTATTGTTGCTTTTATTTTTTACGTTAGTTTATTAGTAAATATTTTTCTTAACTCATTTTTCTTAAAACGGCACTGTTGGTTAAGGGCTTGTAAGTAAGCATTTCACGGTAAGGTCTACACCTGTTGTATTTAAATACGATTTGATTTGATAGTGCATTAGTCTTGACCAGAGCCCTATGCACTGAGGGTGTGACTCTGACCGTCTAGGTTTGGCTGGATGTCACCCAGCAAACATGTTCATATTGGCCCAATGCGAGCTAAAATATTGGCCTCACGTAAGCTACCCACGGTGGGCCGATGCCGGTTGCTCATCGGCTCCACATTGGACCCCAAGGCATTGGTCAACTCTCTACTGATCAAGTGGATTAATAGTTTCCTTGGGAACCGTACTCAACAAGTGAAGTTTAACTCCACCATCTCTACATCTAGAACGGTGAATACGGTAGCCCCTCAAGGTTGCGTACTTTCACCGATACGGTACACGCTGTACACAAACGATTGTCAAGCCTCTGACGCAGCCCACATGTTTTTTAAATATGCAGATGACACCACTGTTGTGGGTTTCCTCCACCCAGACCAAGCCTCTCATCAAGGTTTTGACAGATAAATGGCGAAATTTGTCCAGTGGTGTGCAGATAACTTTCTTGAAATAAACGTTAAGAAAACAAAAGAGCTGGAAATTGATTTCAGAAGGAACAAAACTCCACTACCCCTGACTAAGATCAATGGGGAATCAGTCGATATATTGACCACATAGAAGTACCTTGGAATCGAAATAGACAATAAACTGAAATTCAATGACTGTGCCTTTGCAAAGATAAAGAAATTGCAACAGAGAAGTTTTTTTTAATGCAAAATGAACCATTTTAATGTCGACCGCCATACCTTACAAATGCTATATAAACCTGTCCTGCAGAGTGTGCTGTCCTTTGGTCTTGTCACGTCCTGGCCAGTATAAGGGTTAATTGTCATTTTAGTTTGGTCAGGACGTGGCAGAGGGTATTTGTTTTATGTGGTTCAGGGTGGTGTGTTAGTTAGGAGGGCGTTTGATTTATTATTTCCGGGTTTTGAGTTATGGTCTATGTTGATGTATTTCTATGTGTAGTCTGGTTGATCTGTTTCTATGTTGAGTTAATTGGGGTGGACTTCCAATTGAAGGCAGCTGTTTGGTGTTGCCTTTGATTGGAAGTCCTATATTAGTTGGGTGTGTTTGTCTGTGTATTTGTGGGAGATTGATTCTTGTTTTGCTGAGTGAGCCTTTCAAGACTGTGTCGTTGTGCGTAAGTTCGTTTCGTTTTGGTGTGTTCATTCTAAGTTAATAAATGTCAAGATGAGCGTACACATACCTGCTGCGTTTTGGTCCTCCATTTCCAACGACAACCGTGACAGGTCTGATATGCGTGTTTGGAAACATGCGAGTGCAAGACCAAGTCAAGCTTCAGCACTTGATTAAGACGGCGGGAAGGATAATTGGTATAGATCACAAATCAGCCACCGACCTGTACACAAAACTCACCCTCCTAAAACGTGAAAGCATTTTACAGGACAGTACCCATCCCCTTCACTCAAAACTCAGTCACAGCAGCCATACAAGGGAAAAGAGACTTCTTCAAAAGAAAATGAAAACAGATCGATATGGGGACTCTTTTATTCCAACAACCATATTGTACTTTCACTTTAAATGTGTAGCTATAGCACTTTGAATTAATTATTTTGTGTAGTTTCTGTGTTTTCATGTTTTATGTACTGTTTCTTTTAAACACATGACAAAATGAATTTGCCCCTGGTGGGATAATAAAGTTGATGTGAATTTGAATCTGGTCCAGTGTGGTCCAGTGTGGGCAGCCCATATCTGGTGTGGGCAGCCCATATCTGGTGAGAGCAGCCCATATCTGGTGTGGGCAGCCCATATCTGGTGAGGGCAGCCCATATCTGGTAAGGCAGCCCATATCTGGTGAGGGCAGCCCATATCTGGTGAGGGCAGGCCATTTCTGGTGAGTGCAGCCCATATCTGGTGAGGGCAGCCCATATCTGGTGAGGGCAGCCCTCACTTTGCTTGAAATAAGCCCTTCTTATCCCAGCAAACATGTCCACATTGGCATGATGTAAGCTGCCCACATTGGGCAGATGCACATTTGCTCATCGGCTCGACATTGGCCCCATGGGCAGCCCTCACTTCACCTGAAATAAACTCACCCTTTTGGATCAGATGCCTGTTACATTGTATCAGAATGACAAAGTTGTTACTATCATATACATGTTTTATTTTTATATCTAAGTCTTTTTACAGAAGGACCTTGTGAACTCAGAGCTATCTGGTTCTATCTGAAAAAAAGATAATTCCAAGATAATTGGCTTTACATTTCTGAACCCTCATTGGTTTGAATTTCGTCAGTTATGACGTATCTGGACTTGGTGTGGGCTGGCCTGTGTTGGGCTGGTGTGGACTTGGTTTGGACTTGTGCATGTGTGTGCATGTGTGTGTGCGTGCTTTCCTGTGCATGTTTCCCTTCCTGCATGTGTGTGTAATGTGAATCAATTTCCCTGTATCTGTGTGTGGGCCACACTCTCAGGCTCTCTATGGCTCCATCTCCTCTGCTCTCCTCTGAGTGAGTGTTGTCTTGTAGCGACAGGCCTAGAGACAGTTCAGTTCTGGTTCAGTGGCAGCTAACAGCAGGTCAGACATTTTGGAACACTGGAGGCTGATCCATTGATTGTAGAGTGCAGGCTGATCAATTGATTGTAGAGTGGAGGCTGATCAATTGATTGTAGAGTGGAGACTGATCCATTGATTGTAGATTGGAGGCTGATCCATTGATTGTAGATTGGAGGCTGATCCATTAATTGTAGAGTGGAGGCTGATCTACTGATTGTAGAGTGGAGGCTGATCTACTGATTGTAGAGTGGAGGCTGGTCCATTGATTGTAGAGTGGAGGCTGGTCCATTGATTGTAGAGTGGAGGCTGATCCATTGATTGTGGAGTGGAGGCTGATCCATTGATTGTAGAGTGGAGGCTGATCCATTGATTGTAGAGTGGAGGCTGATCCATTGATTGTAGAGTGGAGGCTGATCCATTGATTGTAGAGTGGAGACTGATCCATTGTTTGCAGAGCGGAGGCTGATCCATTGTTTGCGGAGCGGAGGCTGATCCATTGTTTGCGGAGCGGAGGCTGATCCATTGATTGCAGAGCGGAGGCTCATCCATTGATTGTAGATTGGAGGCTGATCCATTAATTGTAGAGTGGAGGCTGATCTACTGATTGTAGAGTGGAGACTGGTCCATTGATTGCGGAGCGGAGGCTGATCTATTGTTTGCAGAGCGGAGGCTGATCCATTGATTGTAGATTGGAGGCTGATCCATTGATTGTAGAGTGGAGGCTGATCCATTGATTGTAGAGTGGAGGCTGATCCATTGATTGTAGAGCGGAGACTGATCCATTGATTGTAGAGTGGAGGCTGATCCATTGATTGTAGAGTGGAGGCTGATCCATTGATTGTAGAGTGGAGGCTGATCCATTGATTGTAGAGTGGAGGCTGATCCATTGATTGTAGAGTGGAGGCTGATCCATTGATTGTAGAGTGGAGGCTGATCCATTGATTGTAGAGTGGAGGCTGATCCATTGATTGTAGAGTGGAGGCTGATCCATTGATTGTAGAGTGGAGGCTGATCCATTGATTGTAGAGTGGAGGCTGATCCATTAATTGTAGAGTGGAGGCGGTTGAGGCCTTTACCCTCTCTGTTACTGCTCAGAACACCATACAGGGAATCAGCAGGCTAATGCTATCAATGCTGCTCCAGACCTCTGAGGGTGCCGTGTGTATCTGCTGAAACATCTAACCACACACACACACACCAGGCCTGCCTGCCAGCCTCAGGTCCCTGTTGTGCGTCAGAGAGTGTGAGACCAGCTGCCCTCTCTCTCTCTCTATCTCTCCTTATGTTATGGAGAGACCCAGTGATTGGGTCAGGCTGGCCCTGCAGGGGAGAATTAGATGATCACCTGGCCCATCATGAGTCCTGGAGCCTGCAGCACGTACACAGTGTTCACATCAACAGCACAGGGCTATGAACCTGTGGCGTACTAGGATAACATAAAGGCTGTAAGGAAGGGACATGGTAGCAGTCATAAGGACCATGAGGCTCCAGGAGGATCAGAGGCAAGCAGGTAAAGCTTGGTGATTATATTAACAATGTGCTACTGAATCGGTCCACCAAATGAGTCCCTTTTGGGTAGTGTGGGTAGTGATTTCACCTAATTTTAACATTCTGTCATGAAGAGCACATGTTAAACTTAATAAAAACATGTTTCCCATCTTAAGAGGTTAAATAAAAACATGACTATAGTAAGTGCCCATTAAGTGCCCAATAATGTAACAGGGTTGACCGTAACATTTTGACTGTAAGAGGGTTGACCGTAACAGTTGGCCGTAACAGGGTTGACCGTAGCAGGGGTTGACCGTAACAGGGTTGACCGTGGCAGGGGTTGACCGTAACAGGGTTGATTGTAAGAGGGTTGACCGTAACAGAGTTGACCGTAACAGGGTTGACCGTAGCAGGGGTTGACCGTAACAGGGTTGATTGTAAGAGGGTTGACCGTAACAGAGTTGACCGTAACAGGGTTGACCGTAGCAGGGGTTGACCGTAACAGGGTTGATTGTAAGAGGGTTGACCGTAACAGAGTTGACCGTAACAGGGTTGACCGTAGCAGGGGTTGACCGTAACAGGGTTGATTGTAAGAGGGTTGACCGTAACAGAGTTGACCGTAACAGGGTTGACCGTAGCAGGGGTTGACCGTAACAGGGTTGATTGTAAGAGGGTTGACCGTAACAGAGTTGACCGTAACAGGGTTGACCGTAGCAGGGGTTGACCGTAACAGGGTTAAAGATGTCTTAAATCAGTCGTAAATCCCCTTTTAACGGGGGAATGGAAGTGTGTTGTGTGCAACAGGGAGGAGAAATTGAATGCAAACCTTTTTTTATTTATTGTTAAACCATTTCTAGCCTGTGTATCTACAGTAAGGGTAACAGGATTGACGTTTTATGCTCGACCTGCTCAGTTTTCCACCACAATGTGAAGCTTGTGTGTAGAACTGGACCAAGGCGCAGCGTGAGAATCTTTTATTTTAATGTGAAATTTAGCAAGACAAACAATAAACTAATAACAAACCCGT